>NC_051439.1:15029169-15126252 GCF_001649575.2 Kryptolebias marmoratus
CTGCTTTAACATGCACCAGGTGGATTTTGGCCCTGTACACACAAATACCACAACACAACACGCAAATGACGTTTTTCTTTTTTTTTTGCCAGCAAGACAGTTCTTGGTTTCTATGTTCAACCAGTTTATGTTAGTTACAGTAAGGATCTTCTGATGGTATTCTTCCTGTGTATATAACCAAAATGTAAAAATACATTTCACACATTGCTAATAATTTTCAGTAGCCAAATAAACCTTTTCACTTGTAAAAATGTCATACGAAATGCTGGGTTTGTATCATGTCAATTGAAAATGCAATTTAAGACATTAGTAACTGAAATAAATAATAGCAAAAAATGAATATCTGTTGAGCAGTTGATGAGATGCCATTTTGACATAAAACAGGTAATGTGCTGCTTTAATACTTGAATAATGTAAGTGAAAAAAGTTTTGCTTTTTAAAATCATGAAATGATATGTTACAACATCCAAACTTTTTAGAACAGTTTCTTGTGTTTTATGTTTTATGCCTTGATTTAGCGCTGCAATATCTTTTGCAGAATATTTAAAGGCACGCAGTGGGAAGAGGAAAAGCCCCCTGAATGCACTCACTTGGTGATTTTTTTTTCCCTTTAAGGTTGGCTGATTAATTTTGTTCCCTTGCCTTTTGTATACCCACTCAGGACACAATAGGGGAAATTTGGCGTAAGGTGGTATGTGCAGTGACATCAGTGTTAGCGTGAGCATTTGTTGGATTTCATCAATGGGAACAAGTGAACTCTCTGCATGTTGCCACCGTCCTTTTGCCCCTTTTTTCTTTGGTGCTCTTTGTAGAAGGTAACTGGCATATTAAACTCTGACCGACCCAGCTTAGTGAGTCATCCCTCAACAGCAGAGCATACTGTACTTCACCCTGACCTAAAAACACATTATTATTTGTATTCTAAATACAGGTTTCTGGCTGTCCTCATTCCTTTTGTTTCAAACTGTCTACTTATAGATACACACCAGCTTTGCCAAACACCTCTGCCATTGCTACATTTGAAAATCACCCCTCTCTCTCTCTCTCGCTTTCTCTCTTTCTATGGGGTCAGAATTTGCATTTCACACAGGCAGCTGGCCAAAGCAAATAAACGAGCCACATGCCAGCAAACGAGGGCATAAACGAGGTCGGAGGGGGGGCCTTGTCGAGAGGTGCCAGAAGTGACAGAGGGAGGGATATGGTCACGCAAAGAAAACAGACCCAGCGAGAGCGAGGGCAGCCTTCTCACGCAGGGGCTCAGACATTTGTCTTGTCATGCAACAGCCACCCCATCAACCCAAATTAGAGCTGACGGAGGTAATAAAGCGAGGGAAAGCAAAAGAAAAGGAGGGTTTCCCTTCATGTCCTTGGAGAATATGAATGTAAAAAAGGAGGATACACGGTTCACCTTTTAGAAGGGTCATTAAAACCTACTTCAGTACATCTCAAATTAGCAGGATGTCTGCACAGTAACGTTTCGGTAACATCCGTCTGTCTAAAAATACAAACTTCAGTTAGGCCATTGTTAAAACTATATCTGAGGCCGCATGGATTACAGTCATCAAAGAAAAGAGTTGACATTAAATATGACACATACGTCTTCATCCTAAACTGTTGGAACCACTGAAACTTCTGCTAAAACATTTGGAGAGCCTCCCGACCATATGTTATATAGCTGTGAGCTACAAAATACTTTAAAACCAGACACAATAAAGATAAAAATGTAAACTGTTAGCTTTAAATGATGTCAAACATGGGATTTGTTTACTCTTTGTCCCAAATTTGAGCATTCATTTCATGAAACGAGCTACAGTTTATCAGATAAAGAAAATCTTACAAGAACCTTCTTACAAAAATGACAAAATTTATGCACATATATTGTTCTGGATGGGTATCAATTAAGTAGTTTTTAGTGTTTCACAACTGATGTGAAATCAGGATTAATTTGTCAAGTTAAATGATAAATAAGAACAGAATGTTCTTAAAATTATTATAACATCCAAAATAAACATGCCTTCTATAGACAAAATTCACTGTGAGGACCATTTAGTCAGAAGAAATAGCCAAATAAAAATCATTAAATGTTTTTTTTTTCTTAACTTTTCTCATGGCTTGACCATTAAAAAACGAAGAAGAATGATCAGTACTCCCACCATACGAGCGCATGCTGCTACATTAACAGTATCTGTGAGTGGCATTATTAAAGCATTCTTATGTCTGCTTACTTTGCAAATTAGGGTCTAGTATACATGAGCATGTTGGACTTGTCAAACAGATAAATGGTTCCAGCTTATTTCCTCATTCGATCAGTCTGACAGAGAGGACGAGGTCGACTCCTGCTGACAGGCAAACCAGAGCAAAATAAAGTCTGGAAACTAAGAGATCATTTGTATGGAATGATGGTACATGATGTATGTGTTACAGAAATTGGATTTAATGAGTAAATACAACTCGTTTTACTGGCCCAGACTTTTTATTCTCCAGTCAAATGTCACTCCTTTCATAGTGGCAAAAAAAAATGTTTGTAAGGAGTCATTGAGGTTGCATTCATGAAAACTTTGCCTCTAGATTTCTTATCACATGCAGTATTGAAATGTAAAGAGGGAAGAACAGTAAATAAATCTGTATTTGAAAGAATTAAATAGTACTAGATAAAATAAAATAAAATAAAATAAAATAAAATAAAATAAAATAAAATAAAATAAAATAAAATAAAATAAATCAGCTTTTGGAAAACACACCAAACTTGTTTTTTAAAAGATGGATCAAAACAAAACCAAAATAAAAAATATCAAAAGTCAGCCTCAAGCAGCTAGGGAAGTTTTCTCTATTTGGGAAATACTTATAAACTCTGAATAAATGATCAAAACAAGAATTCACTGTTCAGATGTCATTTTGTACACAAACAGCATGTATGAGAGTTTGACAGTTTTGCATATGAGAGACTCAGTGTTTCCTATATCTAGGCAGAACTAAGAGTTTCTTTTTTAAGGTGGCTGGACATTCTTTTCTGTTCATTAGTTGCTGTACGTCTTTGCAGAGAAACAACAGCAGACATACCGGATGAAACGTTTGATTCTGAGCAGTCGCCATGACTCCGCTGCAGAACTGGATTTTCAGGACTTTATGATACATTTAGGTGCTTAAGTGGATCCCATGAAGCTGCAAAAGACAGAGAATCCTGAAACATTAACCAAGTTAAACAACGAGGTGAGCAAACCACCAGTGCTATTCATACATTCACCCTTAATGTCCAGTGGACTGAGCCGCTATTAACAACCTATTACTGTATATTTTTGGTTCAGCTTCATAAATCTACTGTAAGTAATTAGAATATCTTTAATTTTAAAATGTACCAAAATCTCAGAATGATCAGGAGTTTAGTATGACTACAAAAAAACACACAAGCACTATGTGACTGTGTTTATTCAAAAACATTATCTGGATTAAAAAAAAAACTACCTCTGGGTTAAAATTCAGTATGATTCTCTCCAGAACGCTCTCAGAAGCCAATCAGCGGGTCTTCTCTCCAGCTTTCAGCTGCATGAGGAACTTTTCCATCTGCAAGTAATTTATTTTTCAGGTGGATTTTGATTTCAATTTTTTTCCAAAGTGATGCAAAACTTTTATTTTCAAATATTTGCTGCACAGTAGGTAAGAAGTTCTGAAAATGTTTATGTCATTGTTTATTTCTTTAAGATGACCGTGGGTCAAAGATAGGTTCTGTTGAGTCTGGTTTCAATCCTGATTTTTCCAGCTGGATTTCTTCTGATGGCAGCTCTGCTCAATCTTTTACTTAACGAAATAACAGAAGAAATTCTAACTCAAAAATCTAAACAGCATTTTGAAGTAAAATTTCAGAACTGCGGTACAATGTAGGAATGGGGTTTGCAGGGCCAATAAATATGGTAATGTAGTTCTCCTGCCTGACAGGAGGAGGGTAAAGTGTAACGAGCTGTGTCCTGACTGTCTTTGCAGCCTGTCGCTGCTGAGCTTGCAGATCCAGGGTCATGTGGAAGCCATTTCTACTCGCGTTTCCTCCCTCGTCTCATTTTAATCACTCCGTGCGGCCTCACACCTCCTCTCCTCCACCCCCCTCCCCAGGGAAGCCAAAGTTCAGTGACAAATCTCTGTGCAAGCCAGGTCGGCATGGCACGCAAGTTCATCCACACTCCGCAGCCCCCTCTTCACATAGAAAGTCTATGGGATAGAAAACAAATCCCTTGACTACATTTCATAGCTCCTGTTCTCTGTACAACGTTAATAAAGAACAATTGTGCAGCCTGAAGAAAGAAACTATTCAACAGGAGAAGAATGTGTTTAAAGAAGAAGAAACAGATTATTAGAATCTAAGTATGGATCTTCAGAATGTCTGCAGGAGCCGACATTTTGATATGAGACTCAACTTAGTCGCTAGTTTGATCTGACTGTTCTATACTTCTGGATGTTCCTAATTCCTCATAAAATAGTCAACTCTAAACAAAACAGCAGCCTTTAAACAGTAACTATTGGGTTTACAAAAGAATAAATAAATAAAAATCAGATATCTTTTTATCTTCAAAGCGTAAAATATTGCTTCCTGTTCCACTGAAACCACATGACCAACAGGGACATCTACTGGTGTGCCAGCACCGAAATTAATTGTGACTTTGCTGTTCTCTTCTCAGACTGTTTACACACAAACAACAATTGAGTCAGACGGTGACAATTTTCAAGTATCTCTATTTCCTCATCCTGTGGTCTGGCTGGAGAACATGCTCTCATCTGAAACATGATCATGTCTAACTAGCTATGTCCGGTGGTTACCCCCTCGGCTGCCTGAGAAGATGATGGCTCCGAGAATGTTTTTGTTGCTCTGTTTACTGCTTTGTCTGAGTTCGTTTTGGCTGCAGCTTTTTCAGTCTTGGTCCACCTTTTTTTTTTCTAAAATCCTCCCTTGTATAAGTCCCAGCAGCTTTCCTGGTGGACTCCTGGTTTTCCTCTCACCACCTGCATCCCCCACCCCCACGCACCCCCCCCCTCTCAGAGCTGTGCATGACAGTAGCTCACTGCGAAGTGGAAATGAGACTAGTAAACAGTGATTAGCTCCAGAGACGGGGCAGGCTGGCCTTCCATTGGTCCCGTCTCTACACACAGCCCCAAACACCCTCCCCCCCATACCGCTCTCCCACCCCTCGCTCAGTCGGAGTCAACGTAGGGTCAGGGCCAACCTTTCACAGCCAGGTTACAAGGGGTAATCAAAGGCAAACACAGCAGCCACACGCAAAATGCACATATGACACCCCTGCAACCCCTCCCATACACATACACATACACACACAAACCCCTCTGTCTTGCCACCCAAGCACCCCCTTCCTCAGCCACAAACCTGGCTCTAATTAGCGTGATGGGGATGCAAGTAGCCACATGTGCATGAGGAGGGGGAGGAGGACGAGTGGGGGGCTCTTTCTATAGGAAGTGAAGAGAAAAGAAACAGTGATGCACAGTGCAGGCAGCGTATTTGAAGACATTGCTATGTGTTCTGGTTAACCAAGGAATCAATCTGGGGATTTGGTCCTTGGCCACAGAATAACAACTCTAAGGCAGATCTTTAAAAAATCTCGGGATCTGTAAAGATTTGTCTCAAAGTCAAAACTGAAAAAAAGACATAATATATATGTAGTTATTATAAAATTATTTTTATTGATAAATAACTGTTTATTTGCTACATTTGCTTTAATAAATGGGTGGGAACTGTGGATTGTGAAGGTGACATTAAAAAAGTCACATATTATATCACATTTTTGGCAAAGAAAGCATTGCGTGCTTTTTATTCATTTCAGTTGTATGACTTGTTTAGCTTTGTATAACAATAAATTATCTTCCATTTTGTTATTTCACAATGAAAAATCAAAAGCAGTCCCATAACTCAATGTAACAGAAAATAACATGCACATTCACTGATTGAAACCCATAAAGAAAAAGTTTCTTGCATGCTACACCAGTTTTGGACTTCATGCTCAACTTTGGAAACGTCTCACTGCCTTAAATTAGGGTCATTACCTGCCTGTAAAAATAAACTTCACAGCTGGTGAGAAAAAAAAGAACCCATTTTTTGTCATTGGCACTGATGTGGAGTAGGTTTTATCTGGGGACATAACATCCTCTTCACTAGTATATTTTCTAAAACTGACTGGACATCTATGTGTTTTATGCTGTCCACTTATTTATCGGTTTATCTATAAAAGAGCATTTGGGGAAACATATAGACAAAAATTTTAAAAATAAAACACCTATTATGCTTTGCAGTCACTGTTGAGAGAGAATCTGAAGTTTGTTGAGCTTTATGACGTAATGCCTAAGCTCATGCGGAACCAAAGTTTATTTGTTAGAGAAAACAAGATTCAAGCATCAGTAATTTATAGTTTGTCTGCCCTGAATTATTTGTTACATAAACTTTCAGTCAGCATATCGGGGCAATCTTTGAAGTTAGGAGGAAAAATGGGGCTGATTTAAGGAGGAAAAGGAGAAGAACAGATGGATTTGAAGGGAACCATACCTGGGATGTGTTTTGTTTTTCTTTATATATATATATATATATATATATATATATATATATAGAGAGAGAGAGAGAGAGAGAGAGAGAGAAATTTGTAAGCTGCAAATGTCATATATGTGTGGGAGGTCTGTTGAAACAAATGAAAACAGGAAATCTGAAACAATTTTTTTTATGCCATTATTTAAAAAAACTTTCTTGGATAAACAGTGGGTCATATAGTTCTTAGAACTGACTGACATTCTTGGAGTGGTGTCCAAACTTTAGTTTTGTTTATTTAACAGAAACTTGACAGAGTATGATAAATCTGTTCTTTCTAACCCATTACCAAGAGATAAATATTCCTAAGAAGATACAATGACAAAACAACATAAGCTTTTGCAATTACCCAATTTCTTGTAGTAAATAAACAAGATATAAGAATGTCATAGAATGCATCTTTCCAACTTTTAACAGAGGATGCTTTTAACTGTTAAACTTCTAAAGCATGCAAACTAAATTAAAATTATAGAAGCATTCACTTATTTGTATTTATGATTAAATAAATTACATTCTAAATCTGGTTAGGGTGAGACAAACCGTATGCAATCTCCTGCAGCCAGAAAATAAATAATTTTAGAAGTTTTTCAAAGTGTACAGATTTGCAAGTTCTCCAGTTAGCGAAACAAATTCTATTGCAAGGAGTCCATCTCAGTCGGTCGCCAGCTGCCAGTTCTTTCTGAAGAGTAGATGGCCACGCTTCCTGTGCACAGTGTCGCTCCACTCTCCCAAAGTGCACGCCTGTGAGAGCGACCAACAGCAGAGAGATGATATACTGCAGTGGTGTTCACAGTGCTACCACAATGGGAGGAGTGTGAAAGTTATCCTGAGCCCTGCCCACCTACTGCAAAACATTTAAGATGCTGGAGAGCAGCAAAAGCAGGCACATGAGCCTTAAATCTTGATGAAAGGACTAACAGATGAGAAATAATATATATTATAATGACTTCACTGGCATTTGACTAACATATCTAAAATGTTCTTTTTTTTACATGACATGGATGCATAGGAAATATTTTTCATCATAAATATCAAAGCACTCAAAAGACTTTGTTAAAAACATTTTTTTTTCATTCTTAAGGAAAAAAGCTCCCTGTCACAATGGCACTTGACACTGAGCTTGATTTGAAGAGCAGCAGCCTCATCAGGGAATGGAGTGGACAGGTCCATCCTGCTCTGGTTGCCTCCTTCGTTTTCCTCTTCTGTCTGGAAGCCTGTCTGTGGGTCAGGAACCTCAGGCTCAAGAGAAGACTGCCAGGACCCTTCGCCTGGCCAGTGGTGGGCAACGCCATGCAGCTAGGTCAGATGCCTCACATCACCTTTGCTAAGCTTGCCAAGAAATATGGCAACGTGTACCAGATACGACTGGGCTGCAGCGACGTAGTGGTTCTGAACGGAGACCGGGCCATACATCAGGCACTAATACAGCACAGCACAGAATTTGCAGGCAGACCAAACTTTGTCTCTTTCCAGATGATCTCTGGAGGCAGGAGTATGACGTTTACTAATTACAGCAAACAGTGGAAAGCACACAGGAGAGTTGCCCAGTCGACCCTCAGAGCTTTTTCTTCTGCAAACAGTCAGACTAAAAAAGCTTTTGAGCAGCACGTACTGGCAGAAGCCACAGAACTTGTGCAGGTATTTTTGCGCCAGAGTGCTAATGGACAGTATTTTTACCCCGCATATGAGTTTACAGTAGCTGCTGCTAATATAATGTGTGCTCTTTGCTTTGGAATGAGATATGGACACGATGACCAGGAGTTCAGGACCTTGTTGCACAGAGTGGACAAGTTTGGAGAAACAGTCGGGGCGGGTAGTTTGGTAGATGTAATGCCCTGGCTTCAGTCCTTCCCTAACCCAGTTCGAAATGTCTATGAAGCCTTCAAAAGCCTTAATGAGGAGTTTTTCACCTATGTAAAAGATAAAGTGGTAAAGCACAGAGAGACCTTCAACCCCGAGGTGACCCGAGACATGAGTGATGCCATCATCCGTGCGATTGAGCATGGAGAGGGAAGCATATTGAGCAAGGAGTTTGTTGAAGCGACTGTCACAGATCTGATTGGAGCAGGTCAAGACACTATGTCAACTGTCATGCAGTGGATCGTCCTCCTCCTGGTCAAATATCCTGACATGCAAGCCAAACTGCAGCAGCTCATTGACAAAGTAGTGGGTCCAGACAGACTGCCATCAGTAGAGGACAGAAGCAGCTTGGCTTTAGTGGACGCCTTCATCTTCGAAACCATGCGCTTCACCAGCTTCGTCCCCGTCACCATCCCGCACTCCACCACATCAGACGTTGTCATTGAAGATCTCTACATCCCCAAAGACACGGTGGTCTTCATTAACCAGTGGTCTGTCAATCACGACCCTCAGAAGTGGAAAGACCCGCACGTGTTTGACCCCACGCGCTTCCTTGATGAAAACGGGGCCCTGGACAAAGACAAAACCAACAGTGTGATGATTTTTTCGACAGGTAAAAGACGCTGCATTGGTGTCCAGATTGCCAAGGTGCAGGTGTTTTTATTCACAGCAGTCTTACTGCATCAGTGCAACTTTGAGAGCAATCCCTCTGAGCCTCTTACTTTTGATTGCTCCTACAGTCTCACACTGAAGCCCAACAGATTTTGTGTCAGAACCAAGCTCAGGGGAAAGATGCTTGGCGTGGTTTCCCCAGCATGAACAGTATGCCTTCAATAAACATGTTACCACCAATGACATTTAAAAGTGAGTATTATAATGCTTGCACGAAGCAGCTTTATTGTAAGACTTTGATATTTAACAAGAATATTTAATTCATCTTATCTGTATTTTATTTGCTGTCGGTGCAAGGCTGAGATTGTTGTATTAAAGAAACCATCTGGAAAAAAATGTAAGCTTTTTGACTGCTAGCATCAATGAAAATTATTACATTTTTGTTTCACAAAATAGTATATACTTGATCAGAACAATTTGTGTGCTTGTTACAATATTGAGCATGTGGTATGTGTGCAGAAATTAGCTACATTTAAACTAATATGATTTTATATTAATATTTGTGAATGTTATTAAGTCACTCAGTGGCTTATTGTTCTCATTAGCTGTATGTAAAAATATATATTTTAACTTGTCCATATATTTCATATTTGCATATGGCAAAAAAATTTAATCACTATCTACTGTACTTAAAGCATAAGAACACAGAAAAAATGCTTCTTGATTGTCAGAAAGATCATCACTTTTCAAAGGACAGGGATGAGATATTACTGTGGAGGATGAACAACAAATTCTGTGCATCAAAGGTTCAATTTTACTGTACAAACATTGCAGCTAGCCAGTGCCAAACACGTTTCACCAGAAAAAACTAAACATATGTGGAGCACATTTCTCTCACTCGTGAGGCATTCTTAAAAACCATGTTTGTTTACAAGAACTTTTTCAAAGCTACACGGATGTCAGTGTACTCTCATTAAAACTCTGTATTCAGGAACTGAAGTTAGGATGCCCAAGAGAAGTGGGGTTTTTTTTTGTTTTGTTTTGTTTTGTTTTTTCATAAAATCAGTCAACCTTGAATTTTAAAAAGCACTTGATCTATGATGACTGATTTAACATTCAAGACCCACTGAAGTTTTCTATAAAGGCAAAATAAGCTGTATTTGAAAATAAATAAATAAATAAAATTGTGAATTACCAGTATGTGTGATTTCTTTTGTGATTTATGGAAAAGCTGGTGCAAAAACAACAGTCTGTATATGATTTAAAACTTCATGCTGTTACATTTTCCCAAACCATTTTAATCACTGTTAAGGCTATAGATATGTGCAAATTTCTGCATCACCGTTGTTTAAGTACTACTTATTGTTCTATAAATAAAAACCTATGATATATTTGGCTTGTGACTAATTCTCATTACTTTGTAAGTTTCTTTTTGTAAAACAAGCCCTCACAAAAACAGGTTTGTTCTCTCCTAAATTTATTAAAAGTTGCTTTAACACAACCTCAAACACCCTTTAAAACAGCAATACCATCCATCTGATTCATTATTAATCATAAAGATTCTATTTTAGAGTATTTTAATCTTGAAATCAACATCTTGGTTGAATAAATTAAAAACTATTATTGAATGTTCTTGGAAAAACTAAGAGCAGATAAATAAATAAATAATATAAGTCAGCTTTTACAGTGGGAATTAATTAAAAGCATCTATTTTAAAGCATTTATTGTGAATTATTTGTTGTATAATGCAGCCCTTTAACTGCTGCGCAATACACAGTGACAAAACATTTATATCTGACCAAAGAAACTAAGCTATAGCGTGTGTGAACTTTTTAATCTCTGTTGCGATTATTGGATTCAAAACTTTGTATTTGTCCTTCTGGGTAACAAACATATCAGAGCAGCTGCAGTCCTTTTGTGTCACTGTGCTCACCAAACTTTTCTGAAAGGAGAGGAGGCCTGAGTGGGAAACAGTACTAAGGTCGGCAGGCTGGGGTCAAAATGGGAGGAGAGAGATAACAAAAAACCTGAATCGCTGACCCCTCCCACCCAAAAAAATACATATAAGCGAAGTGTTAAGTCTTGAATCTTTGTTCTTAAGTGGTCAGCTGAAGACGAGCGGCACTACTGCTAACTGCAGGAACCTTTCTCACCGTTTCTTTTTTTTTTTAAGAGGAAGGGTGTGAATACTTTTAAGACTGGTTGGAAATGCTTCTTCAGCTGTTTTCAACTTCTAATTGTAATAAATGAGCAGGAAAAATTCAGTACCTCTACAATACTGGTAAGATTTTAAATGGTTTTCCATTTTAAGTAAAAATACACAGTGGAGGACAAACTTTCTCTAATACAATGGCTCAGATGGATGCAGAGTTGGATTTGAAGAGCAGCAGCATCATCAGGGAATGGAGTGGAAAGGTTCATCCTGCTCTTGTTGCCTCTTTTGTTTTCCTCTTCTGTCTGGAAGCCTGTCTGTGGGTCAGAAACCTCAGGCTCAAGAGAAGACTACCAGGACCCTTTGCCTGGCCTGTTGTCGGCAATGCCCTGCAGCTGGGTCAGATGCCTCACATCACCTTCTCCAATCTTGCCAAAAAATATGGAGACATCTATCAGATACGTCTGGGCTGCAGCGACATTGTGGTCCTGAATGGAGCCCGGGTAATCCGCCAGGCCCTGATAGAGCACAGCACGGAGTTTGCGGGCAGACCAAACTTTGTCTCTTTTCAGCTCGTCTCAGGGGGAAAGAGTTTGACGTTCACAAGTTACAGCAAACAGTGGAGTATACACAGGAAAATAGCTCAAACAACAATCAGAGCGTTCTCAACTGCCAACAGCCAGACCAAAAAAGCATTTGAGCATCAAATTGTGGCTGAAGTCAAAGAACTAGTTGGGATTTTTCTTAAATTAAGCGCTCAGGGTCAATATTTTAACCCTGGACATGAGCTAACTGTTGCTGCTGCTAATGTCATTTGTGCCCTGTGCTTTGGGAAGCGATATGGACATGATGATCCTGAGTTCAGAGCCTTGTTACACCAGGTAGATCAGTTTGGACAGACAGTAGGAGCTGGGAGCCTGGTCGATGTGATGCCATGGCTTCAATCTTTCCCTAATCCAGTCCGAAGTATTTTCAAGAGTTTTAAATGCTTGAATGAAGAGTTCTTTGAGTTTGTCAGGAGCAAAGTGGAGGAGCATAGAAAGACCTTTGACCCAAAGGTCATACGTGATATGAGTGATGCCATCATTGATGCCTTTAATGAGACTGACAGCGTCACCGAGCTCACCAAAGATTACACAGAGGCGACGGTGGCAGATTTGATTGGTGCAGGTATGGATACTGTGTCTACTGCTCTTCACTGGATTTTGCTCCTGCTGGCTAAACACCCTGACATTCAAACTAAACTTCAGGAACTCATTGACAAGGTGGTGGGGAGAAACAGACTACCATCTGTCGAGGACAGACCACATTTACCTTACCTGGATGCCTTTATTTATGAGACAATGCGCTTCACTAGCTTTGTGCCTGTCACCATCCCTCACTCCACCACAACCGATGTCTCTATCAATGGACTAAAAATCCCTAAAGACACAGTGGTCTTCATCAATCAGTGGTCTGTCAATCATGACCCTCTGAAGTGGAAGGACCCTCACATCTTTAACCCTTCTCGCTTCTTGGATATAAATGATTCACTGGACAGGGATATAACAAACAATGTTATGATCTTCTCAGCAGGAAAGAGGCGATGCATCGGAGACCAAATCGGCAAAACTCAGATATTTTTATTCTTTGCGATTCTCCTCCACCAATGTAGCTTTGAAAAATGCCCAGATGAGGACTTCTCTTTGAACTGCTCTTATGGTTTAACTCTGAAGCCTTTAAATTACAAGATTACTGCCAAACTTAGAGGAGAATTGCTCAAAAGTGGGTAAAAATCTGTGTGGATATGGTCTGTGATACATAAGGTATGAGAACTAACAAAAACATTTACAGTTTGAAGCAAAAATAACATTTTAAGCATCTAAGTTTTAACTAACACCCAGAACATTCTTTCTCAATGAGGGTGGCATTTTGAAATCACGAACAAAGTCAAGATTGCTGTTTTACCTAAATATTAAGAAGTTACTATATGAATTGGTATTTAAAAATAATCTTGCTGTGTGAGTTGATTTATTTTACTCCTCAACTATCAGATTAAGTGTTCAGTGATCAGCATTTGGCAGAAATATCACTAAACTGCAACATGTACTGGCAATGATTAAATGTCTCTCTGGGTTCTGGTCCATCCAGAAATCTCTTTTATTTTGTGTGTGTTGAACTTATTCACATAAGAGCCACAGCCAAATCCATGTACTCTTAAAAAATCCTATTTTTTGACAATAATTGATATAACCTCTGTAAAAGTCACTTTTTATATTGCTGATTAATCTATATTCGTCATCTCATACATTTAAAACACCACTGTTCAACCTAATCCATCCATATCTCATTGACTGAGTGACAAGTTGTAGAGACCTTTTAAACCATGTTTGTGTAATGATTATAACTGTATGACAGTCAGTGCTCTACAGTGTGACTGAAGCTTTGAATATACAATAAACATTTTATACTCAAGTTTTTATTGTTTCATGTACTTAATATTCAGATTTTATGCCATGTATCAGCATCAATGTTTAGTATAACAGGGTCAAAGAAGTCAAAAAGGCAATCGATGCTGCCGTTTGGTCTGTGTTTCTGAACAAACTGGCTGTGAATATTTAACACGGACTAATCTGTACTTACCGATCACTTTTGCTTTTCTTGTGAAAACCCCAAGTCTAAACTGTCTGAAAATGCAGCCAATTACGTCAAAAAAATCAGCAATAAAAACATTTCCATAAAACATTTTGGCACATTTTACAAACAATTCTGTAAAGGTTTTCAGAAAGTATCATTTTCACAGGCTCCTAGTTAGTGCAGTGTTTTCTTTGCATATAGGTGGGCATAGTTTCCTCCTGCAGTTCAAAACCATCTCTGCTGGGTTAACTGAACTGTGCGTGTGTGTTTAATTGGCCCTGTGATGGATCAGTCCAGGGTGCATCCCACCTTTCATCCGTTGTCTTCTGGGTCAAACTCCAGCCTCCTGCAACCCTTAACAGGACAAAGCAGGTTGGCAATATCGATTAAAAAAAACATGTCTCACTCACAAGGTTCCTTTTGTTCTCATATACATGTTAATGATTATATTTCAGGGTTACTGTAGCCCTCATTTGTTCACGTCTTTTTTGAGTTTTGATTTTTGTCTCCTGAAGGCCACTCACTTCAAAGACTGTCTCTTCTAATTGGTGAACTGATTTGTCAAAAATGACAGATTTTGGTCTCCTGCTCCACTGATAATCAAAGTTGTGCCAAACTAGCAATCAAGTCAGCATTTTACAAAAACATTGTATGGTAAAAGAAGAAAAGCTTGCACAACAACACCAGCATTGCATGCATTCATACTGTTCCCTTTGATGTGGACTCTGCTGCTTTGCAGAGCTTTTACATGAACAACAACAAAAAAGTAAAGATTGGTTTCACACCAATGGATTTAAAATGTTGATTATCCTTTTTGACAGTCTGTTGCTGTTTGCTCTCATTAAATTAGATGCAAACCACTTGTGTTTGGGGTGCAAGATCTGAAAATTACCCTTCCCACAATTTTTCTCCCTTCTGAGCGATCAGTGTCATAGTTTTTAGAGAAAAAGTCAGACAAGATTTGATATCAGCAAGACTGTCAACACCAACTGAAATTCTTCCTTTTAACTCCCTCTTTTGGGAAAACCCAAACCGCACAATGCTCAACATTTACCCTCCCCACCAGTATCACACATAAATATTAGTTTAAGTGTGGGCTAGCAGCTTAGATTTTTCATTTGTTTTCTTTTTATCTCCCCCTCTTTGTCCCGTGGGAGCATGGCCTCAGTGAGTGGTCTCAACTCTACCTGCGTACTTGCAGGAGCAACACGGCAGCACAGCTTGTTTTCACTTGAGTTAATACAGAGCAGCCTGAGGACATCCAGTACTTTTACTGGCTCTGACACCGCAAGGACCCCAGAGGAAGAAATAGGCTGTCTAACCCCCCCAGTTTCCATCACTGTTTCCCAAACTGTCCATGAAATGCGTCCAGCTGAAAGACTCCCTTTCACCCCAACTCACTTGCGCCGCACTGCACATACCCCACAGCCCTCGGCCTGCAAAGTTTGACTCCAAAAAGGAAAACAAAAAAGTGGCTGGCTGTCAGTTTTTTCAGCTCTGAGGACATTCACATTCTGCACGTACACATAGCCACGGAGTGACCTCCCACAAGTCTCCCTCTGCTACTATTACATCCAGCTCAGCATCCAAACCCCCCCTTTCCTCTGCTCAGAGATTCAACATGTAATTCGCAGCCATGGTTTAATAAATGACACACAGTACGGAAGGATTACTTGGACCAAAATAAATGCGGCTCTACAGAAAATCTCTTCTGCTTAGCAGTTATCTTCAGAGGAACAATACCGCTGAGCATCAGTTATAAAAAGCCTGATATTCTTCCTGGCTCAACTCTGCTGTCACCAGCAGCTAAGCTGCACAGTAACTCCAAAACACATGACCGGTAAATAAATTTTAAAATTTCATTCCTTGAAGGAATGCTCTTTCAGGCCATAGTTTTACACTAAGATCACCTTATGTTGAGAAATGACAAAGTTTTAGCTGTTTTGGTCCAACCTTGAAAATAATGTTTTGTGCAGTCTCAAAGTATGTGTTGTGAATGACTCTCAGCTACAATAAGATCTAGTTTTAGCCTAATATCTGTAAAATTGGTTGATTTATAGACATTTATGTGTTTCCTAAGCTCATTTGTCTGTGGTGGCCATCTTAAATTGGGTTGGCTCAAAAGGTTAATCAGCTGTAGAAGTACGCTCAATAATTACATTCTGAAAGTTTCACAAAAACCTGTTCAGTGGTTCATGAAAAACGTTTTTTTTCACCACAAATATGATTTTTACAACAAGCAAAATATTCCCAACAGCACAGAAACCAAAAATCAGTCAGCCTCACCCCTTACAGGAACACATTTTTACAAGAATTTCACAGGCAAGTTTATTAAAATGAAAAAAAAAAAGTTTTCCAGCCACTTGAATATTAAGGTTATTTTTCGAAACTCAAATCCAAGTTCCAAAACTAGCCTCTTCCTTGATCTCAATGTAAAAGACTTGACTTGAAGAAAAAATGGAAAACAACTGTAATTTCCAGTTATTTTATATATTATTTTATAGTTCAGAAGGTGTTTCCTTTCTTCTGAATCCCCTTGTGGAATGATGTCATAGAAATAAATACTGAGCAGGACATATAAATATGCTTCAGTGAAAATCGTAATCAAGTCGTGTCACCCTCCTGCTATAGCTTATATTTTTAACACATGACTGAAAACATCTGACAGTGACCCTTTCGTTTTGCCATTCAACCTCCCACAGCCATCATATGTGAAGTGACCTGTTTCAATAAACAGCTCATTATTACAGGGTGGAACGGCTAGTTTTTCCTTCTAAACTGGTGTTTAGAAGCGGTGGGAATGAAAGGACCTTTGTTCCAATATTCCACGATTTGTAATTGCATTTGCAACATTTGTTTTCCATATAACAAACGATCATTTTCGGAAGGTGCAGGAGGAAGCGATCTGCACTGGTCAATATGAGCAAACGTCTGTTTTTGTTCACGGTTGGGAGTTTTGCATCACGGCCTGAAAGAGTCACTCTTACTTGTGAAGTGGTCAGTTTTGTTTGGTGTGGAAGCTGAGCAACCGTGTCACCTAAGATCCATATTAAAAGGTTTTACTGAGTGACTGCCAGTGAAGGAGACAGTTTGATGGGGTGTCAGAGTGAATCGAGTAGAATCTAGAAAAGGAGTTTCCTCTTCTTGTTGTTTTCTATCTCTAAAATGTGCACACTTGTTTCACTTTTCCAGGCTAACCGAATGCATTTTCACTATTTCAGCTCTATCTCCTAACTTTCTAAAAAGATCAATGGGATTTGGCAAGAGTTAACTTAAAACAAACTTGAAAACTCCCCCTGGGTTTGCCAATCTGTGAGCCCTAACTAAAAAGCAAACAAAACCTATCACAGATAGGACATGAGCTCATGTGTCAGTGCTGGTGGAGCTTCAGATTTAGTATCTTGTAGTTCCAGGGAGGTCCAGCAACTTCAAGAGGCCATCAATCTTCTGCCGAGTCAGAGATAGCAGCGTCTGCTCCGACGATAACCAGCACCACTGTTGCACAACACATACTGGAACTTTTATTCACGAGGCAAATGGAAGTGTCTCATAGAAGCAGACCGTGTCTGATTTGTTTTGAAAAGGGGCATCAATCAGATTATTTCTTTGTGTATTTTTTCAAGTAACCTGAGAACTTTGGCAAAGCTCAACACAGCGATATCCCATGCATGAAGTGGGAGAGAGGCCCAAGCATAAATGGAAGACTTGGAGATAAGTGCTACTTAAATGTAGTTTAAACAGGAATGACTTTGACAAATTTTAGCTTTAATACTGAACAGATAAGATTAGAAGGAAATATTGTTGGGAAAAGAGCTAAAACTAAACAAATTCCCTCTTTCCTTGTTTAACATTTTTCATAGTCTCCTCTCTCCCTTCCATAAAAAGAACGAGAAACTGACACTATCAAAACACCAAAAATCAGCAAAGTTGTTTGGCTGTAATGATTCAGCTCATCGATGTACAAATGGCTCTGCAATATTTAAATATGACAGAATTTTCAACAAAGACAAAATACTCCAAACTAAGATAAAAATATTTGCATAAATCACAGTTCATTGTCTTCTAAGACTTGGCAGCTCTGGCAAAACAGAACAGATTCATTTTAAAAAGCAACTTGCTGTCTGAATCTTTTTTTAAAAAGAGAATTTTCTCTGTTCTGAAGCAAAGATGAGAAAAGCTCCTGCACTTTTCTTTTTTTTTTTCAAATCAAGTTTTAGTTTTGTGCATATTTTGTTCCACGCAGGCAGATCTAGACAAGCGATTTCTTCCTTTCCAAGGTGGATGTGAAGCAAAACTCACATTAAGTAACTCCACCACAAAGTGTGTTAGCAAATTTCCCAAGATGTCAAACTTTAGGCTCTAAATAAACACATTAAAATGAAAAGTACTCCTAAAGTTCTTGATTCCAGAAGGACAGAATGATCGTGACGACCAACCACAATTGCAGCAGCCATCATGATCTTACACGTTGCAGGAAGGCTTTCCAGAAGATTCTGGCACCACGCAGTAAGATATGGCTCAGAGTTTACATATCACTGCAGAGGCTTTGGACTTGGTTGAGATCATGGCTCTGTAAGTTTATTTCAAGGGTATTTTGATTTGGTGTCAAGCTGCAAATAAAATGGGCCAACAAATTTGGAAGTATTTTTATCTCAATTTGTTGAACCTGTTAGTATAAAGTCCATCATTTAAATATGTCTGTAGGACTTTTTTTTAACCCTGCCATGGTAATCTTTTAAATCCCCAATAAATATGTATATTCTGATAATTACTGTCAACAATAAGAGTTGCACATTCAGCAAACTAACATGCATGAGGCAGAAATTGGCATCATTCATTGTGAAAATCATCAGCAAAGAAAAGAAAACTAAGCCTCCAGCTGTCATAATCAAAATGTTTTACAATCTCTGTATCAGATACCTGTAGCTGTTGGACTGGACTTCGAAATAACATTGTATTCATCTGCCAAAAAATGTCACATACTCCCGTATCAAACCTCCTCTGCTGCTGATTCTGCCTCCCAATGCTTCTCCCCATTGCCTCTTCAACCCTCTGGCAAAGTCTTATGCAAGACTGAAACAATTTAGAAATATATTTACATTTATTAGATTTTATTTTAAGTTCTTTTAATATTTTAACTTCATGGTGAGCAATAGAGGCACGACAGAGTTTGCTCTGAATGAAAGAAATTGTTGCTGCATTGTTTCTGCAGAACACATAAAACTGAAGGTTAAACTGAAGGTTAAACAAACTTAATCACCTTATCGCTATTTATAAATTAGTTTTTAGGGATAAATATCGGCTTTACTAATACTCAGACAAGCATCCAGCACTTCCTGAAAACTATGCAACACAATGACCTTTGGCAGTACACATTCATCTGAAGGAGGCAACTCGGGACAGAGTGAGAGCACCTGAAAGACGGTTTGAGCTGGGATGGAGGTCCGGATCAAAAAGAATAACAGAGTGAGGATGAAGGGTGCTTATGGGGCTAACAAAAGGTTCCGGAGACACTGTTTACACAGCCTGACAGCATTAAAGGAACTGGTGAGCTGTTCGTGTCTGCAGCACAAGCTGCTGTGTTCAGTCCCAAAGAGGGAAAGACTGAGAGGGTGCTGAAGCTGTCAGTAGTTGGATTGTTTATGCAGCAGCATAACATTCACTTAGTGTTACAGGTGAAAAAAAAAAAATCTGAGACATCTGAGTCATGCAGTGTGTTACATCCTCTGCATTATTTCTGGAATTCACATGAATGGACATTTAGACCCGTTTACTGGAGTGTAAAGCCACACAAAGTGACTTATAGCAACACACATTACATTATATATTTGGTGTGTGATCTCATTGTATTATGCAACATGGTGAAATCTTGCCAGATCCTAAGAAGCAGGCATTCAGGTGCATGCAGCGAAGCACGCAGCGCTCCTTTTTTGTAAGCCATACTTGGAATGGAGCTCGCTCAACTTGATTACTCAAAAAACAACCCTAAGCCAATTTTTATAAAGAGGTAATAAAATGTGTTCAAAGTATGCAGAGCTTTTATGTTTACAACATAATAAGAAACTTGAACATTTTATGTCTTCTGCATCACTGCAGTAGTTCCTGACTCTCACATAAATCAGGTCAGGAACAGAAAGAGTTAATATGTCTGCTGTGAGCTACCTCTGAGTGAACCACGCATGTGGTTTGTTCAGTTCAGTTTTCATCTACAATTATGTGTTCGTGCAAATGTTACCCACTCGCTCAAACTCAATACTTGGTAAATAATTTCATAACTGACTCAATGACATGAAAATGAATGACTTCATTTTGAGGCCAATGTCTGAATAAATGTGAAGTTTCTGTCATTTTTCTAACAGCAAAGTAATAACAACTTAGAAAATACAAAACACAAGAGTTGAAAGTGCAGCTAAAGTTTAAGGCATAAATCCAGTGACAGTCAGAAACTTCATGTCCATTTATGTGTCCAAGACAAGACAAGTAATCCAGAATTAGTTACAAATTAAATTGATCTTTAACAGTAATAGGTTTGTTTCAGTATCTTTAAAGCCTTTCCCTCTCTAGCGCAGTAGTAGGCATCCAGGCCCAATTGTGGGTCATGAAACACCAAATTTGGGGTCTTGAACATTTTTAAATGATTTATAATAGCATATCTTTGTTGCATTTGTTGCGAGAAATAAAAACAGTTGCCAAAGTGGATAAAACAATATAATAGCTGTTGAATCTTTTTTTATTTTTGTTTGTGGCTTTTAAATTCTTGCTTCATTAGTAATTGAATAAATTTGTTTAGTTCAACAAGCCACAGTTAAGGTGGAAAGTCTCTATAAAGGTTGTTCTGTGAGTCAGAGGCCAAAACCGTTGGAAATCACTGTTCATCTTGTTTGACAGGATGACAAGAGATTATTTCTAGAGAAAACCATTAATACTCATTTGCAGTTTTCCTTTTACTTGAACTGGAAACTTTTAATTTGATGATTCAGAGGAAGTGAGAGTTTGGCTATGAATAGCAGGTGGTGACTCAGACTGCTGTGCACCCTCACAGATAGCTGTGGTTATGTCACCCGGTGCCCGTCCTGTGTGAAGGACAGACAGAAGTATCCCCAAGCCCTGATGTCATTCCTCACTCTCCACATGCTTCTTCTGCAGATGAGACGAGAGTCTGAGTGTCTGCTTCAATTCTCCAAACTGAGATCACTCAGTTGAGGAGAACCCATTAAGCAAGTCTGGACTTTGGATGACTCCCCGGCAGCATGGGCCCCTCATCACAACCACCCACCCATCACTCCCAACTATGCGTTCGCTTCTCCCTTCACTTCTTCCACACGCACTCCCACCCCCCGCTAGCTTGGCTGCCAGGAACTGAGATGTTTAGGCCTCTGCTGAGAACCGCCTCCAAGGTAGCACCTCTCTCATCTGCCAGCAAAAATAAGACATTCTTGTGTCTCCCTCCCACCTCCCCATCCCACTCCCTGCCAGGAGCTACAGCCAACAGCTACACTGTGCTCCTCTCCCCCTTCTCCTCACTTTTCCTTTTTCTCTTCAGGTTCTGAAAAAAGTTTACTTTGTCTAAGACCATAGATATATAAACCTGGGTCATATAGTGGTAATGTGTTCCCTTTAAGATAGGTGATCATGCACATAGCAGAGTGGACCACTTTAATCTGTAAAACCAACCCAGCAGTAAATTTAAAAAACAGACACCTCAGATGAATAATTCACTGATAGGAAAAACAAAAGGGAAATTATTTTAACAAAAAAAAGTGGAGCTGGTTAACAAATATGTGTGAGAATTTGACATCTGTCTTTCTGTTGGTCAGTCACCAATTGAAGCATGAATGTCCGCTGACATAATGGACACATCTGTAATTTAGGGCCCACACAAACAAATCAGAGGACATTTCAGTACAAAATGACAGCTGACTGCCTCCTCCTGAGAGGACCAGCTGAGAAAACACTAACCGCACTCTTCACAATTAAAAAAATTGGTCCCAAAACTTGAAATTGCAACATCCACATTCCATGGCATCTATCTGAGGTGTCCTGGGGCTGACATTGCACCTGCTAATTACATAATTTACTGCAACACAACAATTTAAACTTAAAATAAAAAAAGTTATTTCTAGATTACCTTTTAGAAAATGCTTTAAACAAAGTTAAGACAGGGACAGAAAGCAGACAGTAGTCACTGAATGTACTTCTATGTTCAGAAAAAAAATATTTAAAAAGATTCTATGTAGGTTTTACAAAGAGCAAGATTATAATAAGAATTTAAAATGCAATAATAATGTAAAATAGCCATATTAAGACAAGAAGACTATCAGGAAGGCCCGCAACATCCTAAAATCAATACATTTCAGAGAATTCTCCTCATTTATGCTGAGATTTGAAATAAAACCATCATTTGTTTTGCACAAGAAGTGTTAATTTTTCTAATGAGATTTGCACAGAAACTTCTTTGTCGTATGCCAACAATAACAAAATTGTACACTCATAAGAAAATGACCAATGGACAAATACAATTCCTTAAAGGCCAAGAATATCTATTACTAGATTTAGAAACAACTAAACACAATAGCAGCTTGATATCTGTTCAAGAATCCGTTCAGCCAAACCTCTGTTTACTGAATGGGCAGGGGTTTGTGGAATAGGACTCCCTGGAAAAGAAAAAAAATCTTGAGGCATATTTCACTTTGGCAGGACCTCACCTTGGTAATATAAGAACTGTGAACCAGCAGAAGAAATATGCATGGTTTATAAGAATTTAGAAACAACTCCAAGTTTTTTTTCCCTGCTATTTCTTTGCATTTGGACTGAAATTCGGATGCACGACATGCCACCTAATGTGGTCATGCAGCTTGAGATGAAATAACAGTCCTGCAATTAGCTCACATCAGTGTATTTAAAGACATTTAAAAAAAAACCTGAACTATATATTGAGGAAATTACTTTAAATGTCACTGATGTGGGAAGGGGAGCAGCAACTCTCAGCCAATTTTCTGGATAAGCTTGTGACATCTCTTTTTGATAAGTGGTGGGAGGAAACAGATAAAGCTTTCCATGTGGCATGTTCTTTTTCTGGCTCATTCCTCTGCCTCGCTGCCAGAGACCTCTCTTTAATGGAGTGGTACATTGAGGACAAGGGGGGAGTAAATGCAATGAACATGCATGAAGGAAAATAGTCCTCCCAAATGAGTTTGATGGTTGGGGGACAGAATGGGTTTTGTAATCTGGGCGAGCAGCCAAACCAAACAACCCCTAGTGGGCAAAAGGGAAACTGTTGTTAGAAAAAGAGGAGTTCAAATAAAGTATATGGAGTGGGGGTGAGGGCGGATAAAACAAGGCAAGACAAATGCCAAATAAAAAACTTAGGAGCCAAGAAGGAACCTGGGAGTTATAGGAGTGTTTCCTCTGAGGACAGGTTGCACAGGGATATGGAGCCACCTGTTTAATGATGCTTAACATACACACTCAACACACCCCTGTGTGTTTTTGTGCTGTCAAATCGCACAACTTGAGCAGCAGGGAGGTCCAGAAACCCAGATGGAGATGGTACGTGACAGAGAGCAGGCTGTGTATGAAGTCTGAGGAGTCAAAGCCGATCTTTTGTGAGATTGCATAAAAACACCCATATTTAAGATTAATGGGAGTGTGTTTTAACAATTGCAATTGAGTTTGTGTTCATGAAAGAGAGAGGAACAGAGGAAATGGCATAACATCTGATTTCCACATGTTCATTTGTCTAAAGCTTTTTTAATCACATTCATGGCTTCATCAGGGCTGAAGTAGCTGCCGATAAAATAAAGGATTAAATCAGAGGCACACAACATTAGCCATTACTGTGTGGGTTTGGGTGCATGTGTGACCATTTGCATGCACAAATATACACAAACACTGCCTGGCTCCACCGCATGATCAGGAGAACAGAGGAGAGGGCATGTAGGATTCATGCTGCTCCAAACTCTGAAAGTGATTTTCTCGCTATATTCTGCAGGAAATGATTCATTAGGCTGCAGCCCAGTTGGGATCACTGTGACAGGGAATAAGAAACAGCTCCTCGCCCCAGGCTGGTGCATTTGGAGTCTGCACTGAGACAAAAGGGGAAGATGGAAAGCAGCCCGTGAAGCCATTGATATGGGAGTAGTGAGTGTTTTCAATATGGCGGGAACGGACATCAGGATGGAAGACAGAACTGGAGGAGAGTGCGATTGTAGTGAAGAAGGGAGGGAAGGAGCTGGAAGGGCATGAAGCAGAAAAGAGAGCCTCTGCGGCTTTCAGTAAATAGCACAACAGATCCCAGACAAACTCATCTTTCCTGGAACATCATGGGATGATCCAGTATGAAAGAGAATAATGCAATATACTAATCTTTCTGGGGTCATCTTGAACACATGTCTGTCAGTTGTTTCAGTATTCTGTCTTACCACGGCTAGACATATTAGTCATATAGTTAAATATTATTATACAATATGATGTAAAATGATACAATCATGATATGATACAATACAATACAATGCATTTCAATATTATAATATGGCAAAAAACAATACAACACACCATGGCAGGATCCAATATTGTATCATATAATACAATTCAATGAAATGTAATGCTATACAATATGATGCAAACTAATATAATACCATATATAATACAATCAAACTCAATACTATTTATTATGATATAACAGGATGCAATATAACACTATAGATTATTATAACAGACTATATGATATGATGCAATACAATATCTTTTATTGTCCCTTTGAGCAAATTAGTTTTGAACACCATGCTGTCCCAATAGCTGCCTTCACAAAAAATAAATTTAAAAAACTTCAACAAAAATCCATAAATAAATAAACTGTTGAAGCCATCAATGCCAGACATGTTAGCAGGCACAAAAAAAATGGTAGTTAGAACCTAAAGACAGGAGGACCATCATCATGGACCGTCCATCCCACCCTTTTCACGACACACTACAGAGACAGCGAAGCTCTTTCTCCAGCAGACTCATTCAGATCCGCTGTCAGAAAGAACACTTCAGGAGCTCATTCATACAGTTTTCCATCTCACTGTTTAACAACTCATCTTTACGTAAAAGATAAAAGTATTTTATTGTTATTCAATGTTATTTCTGATTGATATAGCTTCATTATGGTATATTAATATGTTATAATATGAAACGTATGTTATGTTTGAGGCAAATTAATTTCTCTCAGGGATAAATAAAGTAAGCATTCATTCAGTCAATCAGTCTTCACAAAACAAAGACAATTCACCAGTGGGATACATTGCACCATTCCCAAATAAAAATGTGTTTACATTTATAGGTAAAGACAACAAAAAACAAGATTGCTAGAACTCCACTATATGATCAAGAGACATAATGGACAGCCACATTCTCGTGGTAAAGTACAAATGTTAAGAGGTGGAATGGAGGAGTAAGAGCATTTTCCACCAAATAACAGAACCAAAGATAAAAATAAAAAAAATGGATTATCTGTTAAATGTCATTATTCAACCTTCCAGTCAATTTTATAATGTGCGAGACAGAGCCACAGAGGGAACATGCAAGCCTGGATGCTTCAGAGAAAATATCTCTGTCTATATGTGTTTACGTTTGGTACTGTGTGTGACCTCCTGCTACAGTTGAATCCTGCAGTAAAACTGCAAATTATGAATTAGATAAGTGTCAGAGAGCTATTGGTCTGGGAAACACAGCACCCGCCCCAACCACACTACATTTCAAAACGGGACTTTCTGCCCTCAAATTCATCTATCATCTTGGAAAACCCATAACAGTCTTTTTGTGTGCAAATGCACGTGAACGCTTCCAGGAATCTCCCCTGGGTTACTCACGACAGGCTGGCCCGTCGTTAGGTAGCTCCAAACCCAGAAAACATGTTAAATGGTCACATTCCGGATGCATTCTCTTAAAGGATTTAGACCCGAGATGATAATTTCCTTGCTTTCTGCCACAGTGAGGCAATAAAACTTTACATTTATATGATAATTTACTGTCTTTTTGCACTGAAGTGGTGTTTAGTAATGACTCTGGTGAAAGTTTTTTTTTTACTAATTCTTTGACTCATATGTCAGGGTGTGATGACATCTTCTTGTCTACAGAATTTGTGTGTGTCGTCTGTACTTCAAATTTTTGTATGACTGTCAATCCACAGTTTCATTAGTAAAGAATGCAGACCATAAAGTATAGCAGGAAAACACACAAGACAAATGGCCTTGATGAGAATCAGTAGCAACTTTATATCATTTTCACACAATTATTTCTAATCATCTGTTGCTCGCTTATAAAGAAATTTTCCACATCGATTAACCCATACTGAAAACTGCAGGGTGCAAAATTAAAGACCTCAATGCATCTTAAGTTTTTTTTTTTTTTCAGCTTAGTATTTTGACATTTGGGCTCTTTGGGGGATAAAAAAGTGATTTAATGCTTCTTTTTGTAACTTACAAACATTTGCAAAGCATTTTCCAGTCCTAACCACTAAAAAATATGTTTTGCCAATAAACTTCTCTGAACCTGAACTTTAAATATTGTGGCATTACATTTATCTTTTTTTTTTCTTTTGGAAGTAATACACTGTATTACGACACTACAAATCAACATTCTCTCTGGACCAGACTGCTATAATTACTACAAAGAGGGGTTCTGAGGCATCTACCAACTAACTGAAAATATATCATCAATATTAGAGATAAATCTTCTTAAATAATAGCCATTAGTCTATAGACCTGTTTTATCTGTTTTATGGCTACACAAATACTCATGTCTAAATCCTGAAGTGTCATATAAGGCCTAAATATTTCCAGAGTGCTGGGTTGACTTGACTTAATGGGGAGTTCATTACAGAATACTCTTGTTGTTAATTTTCACAATACGCATGATAAATGTTTATTTAGGTCAAATAAGGTTAATATTGCTGTACATTTTTATACTGATGGTACAGCAGACGGCACACACAAGGTGTTAACAATGTGTGGTTTTCATGTAAACAGTAAAGAGGGATAGGCATAGCACCTAGCAAGATGGCGGCCATAACCCTTGCTTAGTGGCTTCAAAGGCCATTACATTGTATTTCTATTTTAGCTGTCCTGTCTATTTCCATCAACAATAACAACAACAGGTGACAACCAGCCATAACTGACTCTAAGGGAACAAAAAATATTTCATAATATTCTTCGATTTTACAAATCCCATAAAAATAATCCTCCAGAGAGTCCAGATAAACTTTGGTGGCTAAGTCTTGCACAGTTACATGTAGTACTCAATTAAAACAATGTGCACTGTTTTCCTCTTTTTCTTTTTTCAGAAATAAACTAGCAAATAGAAGGCTTGACCAGTGATGGAATGAGCTGCTCAAACATCTTCTTCTTCCCCTCCTGTCACCATGAGGCACATCTTAACATGTTCCCCGTCTGTCTACAACAACATTTCAGACTAAATCAGAAAGCTCCCTGGACTACAAAGACCAAATATGAGTGCAACCATGGTACCATTTTTTGTTTTTGTCATGCATTAAATAAAGTCAAGCTGGTTCTTGCTCTTTGCTGTATTCTCAAAGAGAATAGGCTGAGAAGCTGCAGGGATTCACGGAGCAGATTACCTCTGCTGGACACGATCATAAACAGCAACCACATGCTGCAACACATAACAAAAAACATGATGACAACCACAAGCCTGATGAGAATCTTAATTTGACTCAGCCTTTGTGGTATGCATCCATGTCATTCTTCCTTTTCTGCTTGGTGACTCATTTCTCTTGACTTTTTATCCACCCTGTGCTTTTATGTTGTTTTCCAAAGATACAGTGTTAACAAATAATGGTAAAAGAAAATGATGTAAAATCCACCCACCGGTCTAGAAATTAGATTACTACAGTGACAAATATATTTCAACTCTGACAACATATTTTGTTTTTCACTGTTGACCAAATTAAGGAAGTTGCATTAACGTAATAAATATGGGTGCATGATCGCTGCCTAACTTTGCTAATATTCAACTCCAAAAGGCTAAAAAGTTTAGATAACGCCTCTTTAGGATGTGGCATCCTTTATGCCTTCATTGGCATATGAGGGTTGTATTTTTGTTTAGTTTCTCATCAACTGTGCAGTTAAAAGATCTGCTGCTGATTCAAAGTGTGGCGTTTTAGAATACATTCTTGTAAACTGATGTAAAAGTGCTATCAAGAAAGCCCAAAAGGATGGTCTTGGGATGTTAAAGCTACACAAATACATCTGAGAGATGGCAGAAACTTTAGGAAAAGCTCAATCAGCAACCTATAAGAAAAAAAACACACTGCTGAGCTCCAACACATTACAAAATTATTACAAAATGGCTGTTTCCAAAAAACTCAAAGGGGCAGCCAAAGCATCCCATAACATTTCTAATTGATAAAACTATTTGCTGTGAGGAAAATAAAATGGACTGGAACGAAAAATAGTCATGCTGGGAAGTTAGGCTGTAGTTCCAAAATGTTCACCATGAGTCATCCTGAAGAAAAAGTAAATGATGCATGAATGCGCTTGATTTTTTTAATTATGTTGCTCATAGCTACTGAATTCTTACAAGGATCCCAAAGTTTTTTCATCACGGACTAGTATTTTTAGAGTTTTCGGAAGAAACAGAAATAACTCCCAGGTGAACATGATTCACAATGAACAAAAAGAAGACTTAGTCTGTTTCAAAGCCTGTTTACTCAGTTTTATAAAAAAAAGTGGTCCAATTACATTCTCGTTATTGTGGTGAAATTTATAAAACGCAGCAGAAAAATGAAAATTTTCAGAAACGCAAGCCAGGTTTCATAACTGTCTCATTAAAGCCTTCGTAAACTCTCTTTTGTTTCTCTGTTTATTTCGCACCATGTTGTTTCCTGCTGCTAATAGCCCAACCCATCCCATTTTGTGGTAACCCATAGGGACAAAAATCAAGGTCCAAATTGAAGCGACGAGAGAAAAGACGCAGTGTGTGAGTAAATGTAATTCCAAATATGTGATGGCATTATTTTTAATCACTGTCTCCCCCAAACAAACCCCCTTTCCAGCTTGCAGAACCACTGAAACCACATCCTGGTGTTTTTCAACAAAATGCTAACCTGGTGACAGCTCTCGAAATGGTTTATGGCGTTACATACCGCTGTGATATGTTGTGCAATTCTCAAAGCAAGCAGTATCATCTATCAGGAAGTGTAGCATGGCAGAGAGATAAAATGAGGAGGAATGGGAGACAGAAGGAAAAGAGGAGGTGGCTGGGTAGCATCTCTGTGGCTCAAAGACACTTTATGTAATCTGCACATTGTGATCTGGGAAACAGAAAACAGGAAAGGAGGTCAGCGATGTGTCTCTTTGCAGAGAGGGAGTGTGAAACTCCTCTGAGGAGAACGAGACTGCACAGCCAGATGCAGACACATGTATAAATTCACCGGGATAAAAGACAAAGGAAGAAACTGCACGGATCTGCGGTGATTCGTCACAGTTAAACTCATGTAAACCTATATGCTGTGTAACTCTAACACCAAATCTATCAATGATCTGCCTGTCGTCTCAGCTCTCCCACAGTTCAAATCTCTTCACTGAATATTGGGGAAATTCTTCCAACTCACACCAACAGTAAAGCATTAAATACAGCTTGTTGTATAACTTATACCTGTTCAGATCCTACTCGGTGATTTAAAGCGATTGCTTCAGCAGTGCAGCCTCTCTGTGCCGGTCCTCTCCCACGCATATTCACAGCAAGTAAATCCGTCGAACACATTTATCACAGGAAGCGTGGTGTTGTGTTTGGGACGTCTGACATGCAAACAGGCTTTACAAAAACATAAAGTTTATTTTTAAGGATTTCTTTGGTTCTGGTTTCAGTGACACAATAAATAGCCCTGTGAGACGCAGAGAACTTTTCACTATTTTTTCCTGTTAAAGCAGATCTGACTGCTCCTGCTGCGAGTCCAACTAGTGCAGCAGAGAAAACAGGAGCGAATTTTAAAAATGTGTTGTTTTTGAAGAATACAACACAGAAGCCTAATTTATTAATTTACAGGAGCTAGGTTAACAATGTGAACACAGTATTGTTAGAATTGAATAAATGTGTTACTTTTTCATATATTGCTTCTACTTAGCTTTTTTTCTCAGTCAATGTGTCCTAATACAGGCCTATTCATCAAGCAGCTCCTAAGCCAGTTATAGCCTTTTTCAAAAAACATTTTTGCCTCAACAAAGCTGCCAGAAACAAATATGATGTTAAGAATTTGCAATACAGATCAGAGGTACTTCTCTACCTTCAGACTAATATTAAGCTAGTTGGAGTCTGCATCCGTCAAACAGACAATCTTTGGTGAAACCTCAATAATGGAGAGGGCTGGGGTGGGTAAATTCATGCACCTGTAAGCAGTTAACCCATCCATCGCACCTGTGGTAAAAACGTAAGGCTGCACTGCAGATGGATGACAGCAGCAAAAGTCACATTGGTTCAGCTCGCTACGAGAGTCAAGATGCATTTTTTAAAGCCAAAAACACTGAAAGTAGAAAATCAACAATTTCAGAGCAAATGGACTGAAAAGTCTTTCTTGCTGACTTTGCCAACAGCGACAAGTAGTAAACCAGTGTTTACTGGGAAATAAGTCAAACCATGCCTCTTTTCTGCAAGTTTTCCAGAGGTAAAGTACAGACACTGCTCTCATCTTTTCAGTCAAGTGGCCATCAGCTGCTTTTGCACCAAAACAAGATAGATTTCTTTACATCCCAGTAAGTTAACCAAAGAAAAGTGAATTTTTTGAGGCTGAAACTGTGAGAGACAGAAGGCTTGCTGTCCTTGATGAAGTTCTGGTTGACAAAAAAGTTTTACCAATTATTGTTTGAGGCCCTCAAAGCCCCAGAAGATTTCTGGCCCACTTACATCTGAAGTTCAATAGCTCTGTTTTTATACAAAAAACCTTTAAAATTCAAGGAAATTTAATTCCGCTATTACTTTCTTTTTTTTTAAGTGAAAGTTTTAGATTAGGTAAAGTGTTCCTGGAGTCACTCTTCAGCTGGGAGAGTTTAACGTAAAGACCTAATTAAAAGGTCAGACCATTTTGTGTGAACTCACCAGGGATGTACTTCTCGGTCACATCGGGTCACAGAGGAGCTGACCTCGGACTCTAATCACCAGCAACAGATGAACAAGTGCAGGAAGATGCTGCAGGAGCACAGGAAATGACCAGGAGCAGAATATGCTTAGTTTAAGTATTCGTTTTTTTCTCATTCTTTCTGAAGCTGTAGGTCAACAGGAACAGAAAATCCTTGAAACATTCCACGGGATTATTTTTTTCCCCATACTAATTGGTCCAAATAGAAGTTAATTAATTTGATGGACTACTGAGTGTGGAAACAAATTTGTCAGTCAACTGAAGGTTGTTTTCCAGTGGAGAAAGCATTGTGGCAAACTTTATTCATTTAATTGTGTACCACAGCACGGTTCACTTATTGGCAGAAGGCAGTGAAGGTTGATGAGCGCTGTGGAAAAAAAAAAAACAGACAGCATCAGGCGAACTTTGAGAAGTCTGGAGAGGTCCTGTCAGTCTGTACCACATCAGGCACGCTAAACAAAACAGGGTGAAAGTCAAGGATGACAAAACAATTTAAAGTCGGGAACACAAAAGGATAATGTAAGTTTACTTTTACTGTTGTTAGAATAATAAGCTTACTATTGAGCAGGAAAATTAATGACAACAGGACAGTTTTTTGAAAGTGTTTGATCAATTTGACAGATAAAAGTGGCGAGAAAAGCAACTAAAACAGTCCTGCGTCTCTTGTGTTCAAAACACTGTCATGGTAGACCCTATTTCACATTGAAGCGTTATCACACGAGCTAACAAAGCACAATCTTTTGCACAATACACAGCAAAAATCTAAGAGAAAAAAAAAACGCTTTGATTCCATTTTGATAATTGATTGCAGGTTCAGGGCATCTCTGAATGAGCTCTGGCTCGCCTGGATCCATGCAACCAAATAATAAACAGTGATCAGGCTTTAAAATAATCTTCCCAACGAGCATGACATGCAAGGTCTAACTGAATGTCCACTGGGCTGTTCTGGTATCAATGAGACTTTGCATTTGCATTGCTGATTTTATCAGACACCCTTCTATTGTTGTTTTCCTTTAATCCAGGGGTTTCATTTCCCTCATTGGTCACAAGACTTCTCCAGAATTATTATGACTGCACTGAGGAGGAAATGAATAAATCCTTGGACAATATGCAATCCATTTCCTCTTTTACAAATGTTTACATCAGCTGAGTGGTTTAAAGTTATCATTGAAAAGTTGTAGTTTGTGTACATAAACAAAGATGGCAGAATTAGACAAGCATAAGTTAAAAACTGCTGGGATATTTTGAAATCTCAATTTCTGGGTAAAACTGTTGCGTTGGTTTGACCAAAAATTGAGTCAAAAAGTTGTCAGTGACAAGATGCATTATTCTTCACAGGCCGCCATTTTAAGTCAGAAGATGAACAAATCAGACCTGTCTGGGCCTCTGCTTTAGTATGTAATAGGTTAAAACAGTAAAAACAACTATTAGGAAGATGTTTACCCTGGTTGGCTTTAGTTTGTACTAAGCAGTCAGTTTGGGTTCCTAAAAAGCAATAATTGGTGCAAGCTAGCTGATGCTAATAGCTGCCCGAGTTGTAGTTATCTAATAAGGCAGGTTTTGGGTTGTTCTTTTTAACTTAAGTAGCTCTAAATTTAACAAATTAGTCCTTTAAATTCTAATTTTTAGGTAGAAAATTTGGTCAAACTCAACCCTGACATGGTAAAACTACTCGGGGTTGACACAGTACAAATTTAAGCCAGTGCTGGGTTACAGGTTGGAGTGTAGAATCCTGGAGAAGACTTTTAGGTGGAAATATAGGAGAGAATCTGATGCTAAACGCAAAAGATTAAGAACAAGTAAGACAGCTGTCAAGAACAAATATTAGGGATCAAGCAGGTCGATGGAGCCCCATAAAGACAGACTGACCTTTGCAATTAAACAAAAACACTGCAGGAAAAAAAACTCCACTGTTAAATGCAAACTGAGTGAAAACCTGCTATTTAAAAAAAAGAAATACAAATTTAAAAATAAAAAAGGAGCTTGCTCTGGTCTGTCAGTCACATTGGCCAACATTTGCCGTGTAAACAGAGCCGTGGTGGTTGTTGAGCAACCTGTGCGCAGCGCCGCTGACAGATGCGGAGAGGAGGAAGCTGATTGGTCGGCGGAGGTGGGCGTTTCCGCATTCCGCAGGGAGCTGACGGCCGGAGGAGCGCAGGTCGTGGAGGTGGAGGGGCAGTCGCGTCTTTGAAGAGACCCTCTTGAGTCATTCCCGGGTGGAGCCGAGGATCTAAAGCCAGGAAGCAGGAATGCCTTACATCCTCATCAGTACGCAGATCCGACTGGTGTGTATCTTGCATTTAAACAACTCGTGCCATGGTGCTGCCTTCTCTAGATGTGTTTATTTAGCTTTGTGCAACATGATCCTCCTTATCAAGCAATGTTGTGTCACTAAAAATTATATTATTCTGCATGTTGATGAAAACACAAGCGCTAAGGAGCGTTAGTTGGTTTTCTCTCTTTACTTATTTGCCAGTTTTCCCTAAAATAAAAACACATGTTGCCCGTCTCCCTGCCTCTTCTGTTTCTTGTGTTCATTTTCTTGTCTGCTCGACTCCAGCAACCTAATTCTATAACCTCTGAGTATTAGATGATCTATTTTTAGTCTGTCCAGATATTAGAGATTATTATCCTGCCACAGGGCTGCAGGTGTACCCTGGGAAATGCAGCCGGCGCTGCACAAATAACAGGCAGCGTTGACCGTCACTGGAAATCAGGTCTTTGTTTGTAAGCGTCAGCTGTATGTGATGTTCCTAAACCTGTGTCTTGCAGGAAACTGGTCCAACAAATGTAGGAGATGAATTTTCTGATCCAGCTGTCATGAATTACCTGGGAGCAAGAAAAACAACCATGCTGGGAAACAACTTGTGAGTACTGAAAGTTGGAGCAGTCATGATGGTTTGGAGCAAAGTAAATGCTGCAGATATTGTATATTTAAAGGTTCTGAAACTCCATCTCTATCATATTCATTACAAACAGGAGGAATTGAACTATAACAACACGGAGTGCTACATACATGCAGATTTAGGCAGGTGTGATATACATGTTCCCCCACATGGAAATCTTTTCTCAGTTTTGACAGTTAAAAACTGGTGTTTCTTTCCTTTTGGCATGTGAAACGTACATATTGACAACAGAGCTGAGATTAAATCAAATTGGAGGGGGGAACAAAATGTGGTGGAGGAAAGCCTCTGCTTTGCAGATTTATAATAAACCATTCAAGGTGATGGAATACAGATCAGGGCCATGTTGTCGTTGGCAACCTGATGCAAATCCTGCTGGGAAATGAACCAAGGTGTGGAAGGAAATGAACGCGCAACCAGAACACTTCACTGCAAGCAAAGTTTACTGAATGAGAGAAATCCCATATCTGCGGAAAGCCGGATGACTTTTGTTTACGCTTCCTTTAGTTCCGAGTACCATGTGGACGACCCACCTCGCGTGGTGCTAGACAAGCTGGAGAAGATCGGTTTCCGTTTGCTGACGATGACGGGGGTGGGACAGACACTGGTGTGGTGTCTCCACAAGGAGAAGGAGTGACAGCATCAAAATACCTCTTATTGTCTTTAAAAGAAGCAATGCATTTTGCAGGAAGCTTTTAATATGGAATATTCATTTGTTTGCAACCATATAGTCCCTGAAGAGAAAGCAGGAGAAAGTTTAGGGTTTAAGATTTCAGGCGGAATAAGTGTCAGGTTGCCAAGTAAAAACAAATAATGATGTGTACAGTGGAGTTGTTCATATGACATGATGGGGCCTCCCTCTTATGTAATTAAAACTCTGTTGGTGTGTGCCTAGAGATCTTTGTAAAGTTACTTTCTTTTAAGTTTACCATTAAATAAAGGAAAAACGTGGATTATTTGTAATAGACTAAAACATTTGTAAATGTAAATATATCAAATGTGTAATGTGTCATAAACCTTCAACCAGACAAGCAAATATAGAACATGAGAAAAATGATTTGTGCAAATTAATTGGGATTTTATGGTACCTTACAAGGCCATTTTGAAAAAGATTTTATTAGAGCAGCTGATGATTAATTTATTAAGCTAAATTGTCCCTGCTAAGACATACATCCCTGTGTTACAGGAAGCACATTGACCCTGGGGCATAGTGCCAAGTATAACAACATTTTGCTGCCCATAGATATGCCTGCCTTTTAACCAGCTTGTACAACGCCCAGATGTGGCAGGTGTTAGTTTGAAAAATGTCAAAAATCAGCCAAATTAATTAAACAACCGATCAGCTGGTCAACCTCTAATCAGAGGTTTGCATTTCGAGAGCCAAAATCTGCTGGGTGGGTTTTGTTCTGCTCCGGGGCTGCCAGCTCATGTCTGGGGCCGGCCCGGATCCCTACCACAGTCCAGAACTGCTGCCAGCCAACTCACAGCCAAATTCTAACCAGACCTGCTGCTGCCTCACACATGACGTAGATTCCACCTCCACGCTATATTTCAAGATTTCAAGAAACTGATCCCTGCTTGTTCTGCCACAGACATATTGTTTGCCTGTGCAAACATGACCGTGCACAAAATCCGATGTGATGGTGACTCCAGTTGTTGTTTGCAAGTGATGTACCAACAGGCCCATCCTCTCCTGCTGGTTTGCATGCAGCAGCCCATGCCACTGTGCGCTCAGGGCAGCTTCGGTGGTGAATCCGTTTCCTCTAACTGTACTTCCTTTGTTATAATTCAAACAGAGTTAGTCGTTTTTGTGTTTTTTTTTTCACATTGCTGGGATATTGAAAAAGGATACACATAAACAAAACCATGTTATGAGGGGATTTTGCAGGAGAGGAGCAGATGTCTCCCACCGCACCGCTCCACAGCTGGACATTGTGTAACAGAGCCACGGAGAGGCAGCGCGGGAGTGGCAGGGGGATACACGACTGGATTGGATGTTGTGAAGCTTCCATGTGGCTCCTAAATAACACAATGAAAGGAGAAACCACAGCTACACAAGCCTACAAATGTAGACACACCATTACGCCATAAAGACAAGGAAACCAGACTATTTTGGCAAGACGGATGAAAAAAAAAAAAACTTGTTATAAAAGTGATAGTGACCACAGCAGACTGACACAGGAAGGTCTGACTTAATGTGGGTCAAAATAAAAAGAAACAGAAGCTTGTTCCTTCACAGAATATAAAGAAGCAAAAGGTCTGCACAATCTTCCAGATACTTGTTACACAATTTCATTATGAGGTTAATATCGCAGGAAGGAACACATATTTCAAAGCATGTTTTTCAACTGAAGAGGGTCGGTGGCCTTGATCCAGCAGGAACAATGTTGGAGTAAGGGTGTGTGGACGGAGATGCAGAGGTGACAAAACACAAAAAAATACTGGGAATTTTTAACTTTACTGTCTGAAATAACTAAAAATATGTGCTGCCTGGTGAAGCATTGTCCTCAAGATGCACGTGACTCAAAAATGAAAGACTTCTGGAAATGAAGAAGCTTTTTAATTGGTGAGAAAAGCAACATTTGTTTGGTTTTGCAATAAAAAAGTAGTCCTTCTTGAAGGTCAGGCGAACATACTGACAAAGTTTTGTGTTCAGTTTTACAAGTCAAATAGTTGTGCAGCTACATGTGTTTACTATGCAAGTCTATTTGACTTGTAAAACTAGTAGTTACTATATATGACACGCAGCTAAATTATTTTCCTTTTTGTCACTGGTTCTCTGAAAATCTCTCAATGATGATTAAAAGAAATAAAGACTCCAGAAAGTCTCAACTTCCTGCCAAGAATTCAGCACCCACTGAAGGAACAGAAACCTGTCAAAACTGCAACTTGCTGCTTTTATTATCGAGTTCATCAGAATAAAATATGTTAAAGGCCATTTCCTGTTGGCCTGTTTCTGTGTTTCCTTGTTTAATCAATCATCCAAATAAATTTTATTTGAAAATTGTAACAGGCAAACTGCCTAATGTTAAACCATAATTAAAATTTAATTTCTGTGGATACAAAGATATTATTATAAAAATAAAAAAAAAATCCAACCTTTCTGAAATGTTGACTTATAATCATATTTTAAGTTTTAATTTCCTCATCTAAAAATCAGTGGAGCCCTTGAACAACTTAAAAATATACATATCCTTCTCAGATTGTTTGATTGAAAGGGTTTCTTAACATTGTGCAAAAAAAAGGCATGCTGTATTTTACAGCAATAAAAGCTAATACTGATATTTGAGGAAAATAATAGAACAAAAATGCATTAAAAACATTCCCATCACTCGGATTTCTGTTGAAATCCAGTTTGGCAGGTCAAACCTCCAAACTCAGAATATATTATCTGCTTTACTTTGATCAGCGTTTTTAAAAAAGTGGTTTGCAAAGTTTCTGTGCAAATATTAAGTAACATATTGAGAACATAATTGCTCAGGGCTCACCGAACAGCCCCCATATACTTATGCTGATCAGGTCACAGGGCTTCCTCGTTCTTGAGCAGAGATTTGGAAATACTGAGCTCGAAGCCAAGGCGAACAATCATCTAAACCACCAGATCTGAAGCGGCGGGCCTCCACAGTGAGTTCACTTCTCATCACACAAGCCCACAGGAATTCCAGAAAAGTTTACCTTGTGCTTCAATCACAGCCTGATTGCTGGGTTAACATGCAGCACAAATGATTTTCCACGTACAGGCGCATCGCAGGGTCTGTGGTTTGGAACGCTGCTTTCTTTACTCCAAGAGCATCTGATCATCAGAAGCAATTTTTACATCACATCTTGTCTGGTTAGAGTAATAAAGTAATAACTTGTCTCATTTAGCCAGATAATGGTTGACTGATGAAAATGACATCACTGCAGACTGGGATTACACGAGGTGTTGCCCTGTATCTTGGTGAATCAGCTTACATTTTCAACAGAAAAATAAGAGAACGTAATAAATGACAATGCTTTTTTGTTGTTGTTAAAAACGGTTTATTTGCCACACAGCTTATTACATTTAAAAAAAATAATAAAAACTAAAGACATAAGAGGCTTTATGAAACTAAAGCCTGGATCAGATAACCGCCTGATGCACGTGAGGCCTCCGAGCTGGATCTTGAGGGGCTACGACTTGGCAGCTTCCTCCTCGTCCTCTCGCTGCATTTGTTCTATGAGCTTCTGACGCTCGGCGGCCTGCCTCATCCTCATCATCACTACGCTCTCGTAGTCGCGCTTGTTTGACAGGGACGCCTGCGGGAAACACAGACACGCGAGGTCAAGTGAGGTAACAACAGAAAACAAACCGATCCTGAAGTAAATCAGCAGAAGAGTCCTTTATTCAATATCCTTGGATGGCGTCCATTAGGATATTACGCTGTAAAGTCATAAAAAAAAAGCTAAACATCTGGTACAAATATTGTGACAACATTGATTTAAAGCAGACAGCATAGAAGAACCACCGTCAATGTCCAGCGTCTGTTTATTTTCTCAACCAGGCCTTTGAGTGCAGAGAACAGGACGGGTCAGACAGATGCTCTTATCTGAGGTACTATTAGCACGATGACAGGGTGATCATGTATGAGATAGCAGGCCAAAGAGAAGCAGTAAGGAGGGAATTTCGCAGCCTCAAGGCAGTACCCCCCAGAATATGGGCTAGAATTAGGCCTATCAGTTTGCATAATTTGTTTGAAGGGCTACTGCTTGTATGACGATGGCTCGAAATTTGACTGTGGGACGACTCAGCGAGAGCAGAAATGGGCTAGTTGCTAATCAAGCAGGCTGAAATCTGTGCAGTAGGATTTGCCACACACAAAAACATATTCCTTACAAAAAAGACTTTTTATAGGAGAAATAGCTATTTGTCCACAAAGTGAGCCGTTAAAATGAAAAACAAACAAACAACAACAAAAAATTATATCAAAGTTTTCGAGGCCAAGAAAATCTCATTTTAACAAGCAAGGGAATAGGTGTGCGTTTGAGAGCTGCTTGAGAATGAATGAGAACTATCTGAGGAGAAGAAGTAGCGTTTTTGTCAATGCACTCGCAGAGCCAAGGCATCTGGAAAACATCACTGGGACTCCACAATCCATGTGCTGAGAAACAGAGGGTAAAGTGTGGAAGACGAGCAAAGGGTCTGCAAAAGGAAGTTGCCCCCCACTCCACCCGTGGATTGAGGAAAGCTGCTATTATCATTCCGAAATTGTGAGCTCAAGCCCTTGTCTGACACGCAACTATGAAATATCACGCGAGCACCATTAAGTAAATAAACAACTCTCGCATCTTCAAATTAAATAAAACATTAGCGAATACACAACCAAGGAAGCACAGCCTCCCTCCTGATGTATTACTGCTCTATCCTGCCCTCTACTGGTTGAAACACTAAAGGTCACCTAAAATTCCTACATTCAGAAGTTCTATTTTTTCTTTTCAAATTATGCCCAGAGGCAGAATAAATGCCAGTGTTGAAGGGGAATTCTGATCATTTGCAGGTGCTTTATGAGCAGGATGAGCGATGTTTCCTTGCCTTGGGAATTAACTTACAATGTACATGTTTAGCTAGTGCATCACTCTGTAACTAAAGCCTCCGTGTGAGCATTTTCATGCGTGTCGGGGTATGTTTGGTGCTGTAATGCTGGGGCCCAGCGTGAGCTGGAAACCACAGAACACAAACCATGGGCCCCCTTTGCAAAGCCAAGGGAGGAAGGCCACCGCAGAAGTAGGATGATAGTAAAACACACACACACAAATATACATGCAAACAAGCTGAGGATTAGCTTAATGACATCATCACATGGCTGAACCTCAAAGCAGCACAACCCCCACCTCCGTCTGATTCCAGGTCAGTTATGACATATTGAATACCACCAGCTCTGTGAGTCAGGCAGCGGAACAAACACACGCACTGACACTCCGTCCCGCACGCCGCAGGACGCATCTCGCAGTGCAGGTGGCCACAGTGTTCCCCGAGCCCAACTTGTTGGATCAGTTTCCCATCTCACCGCTCGTTTGAGTTGCGTGAGCGTGTGAGCACATGTGTGTTTATGTGATTCAGATGACGGGTTGGAACATGAATAAGATGAGACTGCATCTTTGGTTTAAAAAAAAAAAAACATTTCTAGTGAAAATACTTGCCATTCCACTCGCTTAACCCTGTGGCCTAAATTCCCAACTTGCATTAAACAGAAAACTCGTTAGCACCAGCAGTCGTCAGATATCGCTCTGTGAAAAGACAGACTTCCAAGAGAAGAATGGGTTTTTCCCTAACAAGCCTGCTCTGTGTTTCAGGCCAACATTTCTGTCTCTAATGCGCTGTGGTCGACTTAATCAAGGGACTATTTATCTAGAATATGTGTGGTGGCACGCACGGTGCATATTTCTGTTTGTCACTGATTTCTGGAGTATGTGATTTATGAGGGGCAAACACTTATGGACTTAAATTTAGAGAACTTTTTTTCTGTCAGGGAGTGCATACAAGTGCCAAAGACCTCCTGCTAGCTCAAATCGAACAGGCAGGGACACTGCATCATTTACCACCGGAGCCAAGGTGAGAATTCCTGTGCAGACAAAACCATGAGCTTCGTTAGCGGTAGATAATTAATCATGAGTCATTACAAGACTCCACAGACATATATAACCACAAAGGTTAGGTCAATTACACTGTTTTTGTTGGGAAAGAACAAAAACTTTACAAAGATTAAAGCCCCAAATTTCTTTTAACCCTTTAAGTGCACAATTTCTGCTCCAACATAAGATCTTCCTTTAACAGTACAACCTTTAACACTTTGATGCACTTTAAGGAGCTTCACAGAGCGCCGGTTAGGGCAGCTATGATGAAAGATGTCCATTAGGTCATATCACTAATGTAGAATTTACTGACAGACTAAAAGCAACATTGGGATATTTAGGATAATAAAAGCTACAGTTAATATCACAAAGGGGCACTCAGTACTGTCCTCTTTTTCAAATTAAATCAGATGGCTTTGTTTTTATTAAATAAGCTAATATATTGTGCTAGTATTGCTCAGCCGAGATTATATATTGCTGCTTTTGAGATCTGGTAAGAGTCCATTGATTTTGTTTTTATTGTAACTTCAGCTGTAACATTTGACAGTGCTAAAACCGAGCTTACAAACGCAGATAGTAGTATGTTAAAATTAAGTCCACCTACACTGCTTTCATTGAGTTAAGCAGGTGGGGAGCTGCCAGGCGCTGATGATCAAATGCAGCTAATTTAAAGTAAAGTAATTTTTTTTTAAAAAAGCAGAATAAATCTAGTTTCTAATTATTCTGCATCCATTTTACTGAAACAAAAAGGATACACAGGTAGAAAACTTGTGTCGACAGCTGTTAATCTTAGCAGGAGTGGAAATGTCAGGAATTTCTCCTCAAGCTCAGGCTGAGCATTAATCAGGGGAATTGGAGGAGGAAAAAAGAGGAAACCAACATGTCAGACTCCGCAGACCTCAGTTATCATGATAAATGTTAAAAGTTCATGACTGTACAATTAAAACTGAACAAGCAGGGTTTGTAAGGAAGAAAAAAAAATCTCTTCATTAACAAGAATATGGCGGCACAGATTAGGTTTGCAAAGTTACATCTAAACAAACCACACAGCTTTCGGAACGATGTTCTTTGGAAACAGGAGAAGCTTAAGTTCTCTGGTCATAATGATAAGCACCATATTTGAAGAAAGCCAAACACACGGCCATGAACTCCATTTTAAAGTATTTTGAAGTGAAATCTGGGGTCAGCTGTGCGACAGCTGAAGCTTCACCAAAACTGAGAATAAGTAAGACGACGCATAAAAACACAGCAAGAAACTGACAATGAGATGGCTACAAACAAAAAGGATCAAGGTGTTGCAACAGTCCGCTCAAAGTCAAGACCTCTACCCAAATATTTTACTTTGGCAAAACCGTTAAGAGCTTTGTACAGTATATACACATGCAAAAAGTAAAGTAAAGTGAGCAAAAATCCTCCCAGTGACCCAATAATTGTAGTTATAATATGACCTTTAAACATTGACATGATGTAAGGGATTATGTGTTGCATACGTAAAGTATTTATCCAATTTAAACACCTGGAACCACCTTTAAAAACCTTAGAAGGGAAAGAAGTTTGGTCTCCATTATACCAGGATAATAAAACTTCAAGGATTATAGTACTTGAAACAAAATGTTTAAAAACGCAGTAGTAGAAGTGAATAGACTAAATCAAAACATAAAGGGTCAGGCAGCAGGGAGATGCCATCTTATTAGTTATGTGTGTGTCCAGCATGTGGTTGTAAGTGGTCACTGTATTCGTCAGAGCAGATGTCTGCTATAAGGAGACGGAGATTGCCTTTGGAATCTGCAAAAGTACAAGAAATAAACATTGAAAAGAAAAATGACTGCAGAGACCTCCTGGTGGACTGGCATTTCTCTTCGTGATGGATGGGCTTAAAATTCATATAAAAAAATGAAATGCATGAGGTTTGGCCCGTTTGAATCTCCAACAACACATTTTTAGAAAAATAAAATTGTCTCTCACATCCTAGCCTTCCTGGAAAAGCTCACTGATTGCAACAGACTTCTTATTAAAACAAATGAGGCCATGGAACTGGTAAAACTGCAGTCTTAACCTTGGGAGATGTTTAAGGAAAACTATAAGACCTCAGGGAGAGAAGGAAGGAAATTTAGAGTTCAGAGAGAAGAAGTTAAAAATTTTATTGATTTGTCATCCTTGCTTTAATATTAACTTGCTTTTTTTCCTATTTTAATGTCTGTACCAATTTCAAAGTTCACATATTATTTTAAAGCTCTTACATATTATTTAGGATTCAGTATTTGATTACCCCCATTTCAGAAATTACATCTTTAGACAAAAGTCTCTTAACGTCAAAAACAAAATAAATTATAACATCAAGGTGCTTAAGAATTGTGAACACTTCCAAATATGTCATGTTTCTGTATAAATATGACCAAATAATTGTTAGATTTTCATGCATGTCCAAGTAAACCAAAATCTGATCAAGTATTTGTTGACTAAAGTTACAAAAAGCAGTAAATTTGAAGATAAAACCAACATCAGCTGCTGTCAGCTGGTGGATCAAACAGGTGTAAGCTGGCCAACAGAAGGTGCTTAGATAGAAACAAAATGAGATAAAGGTTTTGGTTTACATAAAATGATTTTAGTCACAAGAATCTTTTTTATTGAAAAGATATGATGATTGTAGAAGTATTGACTGGGGATTGCTATTTTTCCTACAGGGAATTCTCACACAAAATGCCACAACATCGTATCTGAGGAGTGAATCTAAACAGAAACTGCAAGCAAGACGTTCCACCAAGGAGGGGTTACAAAAATTAAAAGAATGAAAGTCATGTTTTCAGATGACAATGTGAAAATTCTGGCACTTTTCCCTGAGTTTACACAACGCTTCACAGATACATTGGCTAGAATAATTTTAAGGTTTGAAGTTCAGTACTCATGAAGCTTTAACATGTAAATATCAAGTCTAGTTAACAAAAAACTGCCAAAAGCTTCTTGCCTAATAAGCCTCTGGCAAAGTGCAGAAGCAGTGTGTAAACAAGTGTGTATCTCTACTTCCTCCTGCAGTAGCAGCAACTTTAACAAGTTTCTGTTGGAGCGCCTTAAAAGATTTTGAGTCATAATTCTGGAAACTGACAACAAGAAGGTGACACGTTTGAAAAAACAACAACTGGGGTAAAATTGTATTCTTGCTCTTTTTGTTCATTTTATAATCTGGGGAATTTATGGATGTAGCTAAATTTTATCAAAGCTTTGTGTGCCATGGTAGCCTTGATCAAACAGTGTTTTTTTTTTTTTTTTTTAAAAAGAACCATGCCATGTATACAGTAAATCTTAAAAGTTTTAGCTGTCTGGGGGCCTTAACTCAGCGGAAGCTGGAGAACACACAACAAAGAGCGACAGGAATATTCACCACAGCCTCAGTTTGGGCTTCTAGCGCCCGTCAAGGCAATATCTGGAAACACTTTTTCTTCTGCAACAACAAAAACATGCAGCATCCCAGATTTCAGAGCAAGTATAGCTGCATCAAACCACACTACCCACCATGGTCAGGCCTTAGAAAAGAGGTTTATACAGAAATTCGGCTCAGGCTAAACACATTAACCCAGAGGATACATAGCATGAGAGCGCGGCTAACAGAGTGAGTCCAACCTCGGTCAGACAGGAGGGCTTATGAAGCCACTTCCAAATACCACAGATGACATCAGCTCTTCGTTCTGATTGTTTTCTAGCATGAAAACATATTTTTGCTTGTAGGTGAAAAGCGGAGGCTTTCTAATCAAGAAAATGCTCCAAAAAAAATCTTTGGCTTCAGAATCCGTTTGTAAATGTGTCTGGTCTTGCAGACGGTTCTGGCACTGGGGTGCAGAGCAGGAGAAGAGGGAATTAGCCGGCACGCCTATTGTTGTTTACATCTATTTGAAAAGAGTGCTGAAAATCAAACATTGTATTTAACACCTGTAATATTTAAATTTAAAAAAACAAGGCAATACTTTGGACAAATGGATTCAAAATCCTCTTTTTTAAAGAACTTATTGGTACTATTTGAGCATGATGGTGTACTTACGGCTATAATCTTTTTCAAACTAAATTTGAAGGCAAGATTTGGACCAAAATTAGTTTTTAAAACATGCTTTTACAGTCCAATACTAAGTTTGTTGCTCTAAAACTATTTCCAGTTCTCTATAGCTTTGACATTCCACGGCAAAAACAACATGCAGGAGGCGTGAGAATTGAAAATGCAACAAGTTATCCTTCTTGTGAAATCCAGTGTGCCTGCACGTACATGTCTGTGTGCTTTCTGATTACGTACAGAAACTATAGGCCTTCAGTCAGGCAGAAGAGCCTGTGGAGTGGGGTGGTCTGCGGGGCTTTACACAAGCCAACAGCAGGCAGGAAATCAGGAAATCAGCAGAGTAAAGAGACAATGCCATGGAAATTACAGATTAGTTAAACCCACCCCCCTCTCCTCTTTGTGGTTGACAAGTTTGCTCACAGACTACAACTTCCTTAGATAAGCACACAATCACTGAACACCCACAAACCTTTTTCTCACACTTCCTTTTACTGAAGCACTTACTCGCTCGAGCTGTGCAAATTCAGTTTTATATGATCACAGAGATAAAATGCACAGCTTCTGTTTCGCACCCACTCTCTCCCACAGGTTGACAGCCAGTCGACCAGTACGACTAAAAGACAGACTGACACCACAGATGGAATGATAAAATCCCACTGACTTGCAAAACTTCTGAAGTGGGATGACTTCAACTAGAAGAAAAAAGGGAGATAAAACCTGACCTAACACTTCCACCTGGATGTCTTTTGTACTCCGACCTCCCCCTGGCTTATCATTTACGCAAGGAGGACTTTCGCCAGCAGCACACCTGGAGAGCTTTCCACAGTTCAAGGAGTTTACGCAGAATGGATTACCGTAAAAGGATTCATTGTTCAAATGCACTAACGCAGGTAAGAAACTGTGTCTCATCACTCTCTTTGCAGGTACAAATGAGTGTCCTAGCACAACAGTTTTAACATTAAAAGGTTACTGATCTGTCGCAAACGAGTAGACGACTTGCGCACACTGTTTCACTGTTTCAGGGCTGAGTAATAAGGGTTGCCTTGTGACAGTTGACAAGCCCGTTCATGTCAAGGAACAGTTTGCCTAGGAGTGCTGTTAAGAAAAAAAAAAAAAAACAGGTGAGATTCCTGACAGAGACGGTTGTGCATGCGTGGGATTCTTATATATTGTATTTATTACACCAATACAGGTAGGTTTAACTCGCTTATATTTATCTGTGTTATTTGTCTAAGTAATACTAGACTCGCAGCATAAAAACATTCAATTGTTTTATTTTGAACTTGCAATTAAGAGGAATGGTCATCTTCAAAGATGTAATACTAATGCTCTTAAAAGGAAATTAGGGATATTTTTTTTCCTGGTCAATGTGTTTTAATGACCTTTTTACTTGGCCATGAAGTGTTTCCTGAACATTGAACTCACGGCTAAATTGCAAAACTCCTCCTTGGCTGACCTGACATGTTGGGAAAGGAATGCTGTTGTATCCTCACTCCCCAGTCTCCCGCTGCTACTAAAGTGCCGATAAAACCTTTACGGGGCAACAAAGCCTGTTTGCTAAAGTGGCTTACAAATTTACAGAGTGAGTGTTTCGAGTCACGAACATGAATCTAATGCGGGCGAAGCTGTTGGGAGACCGTAAACTCCAAGACGACCAGAATATTATCCAATCGACATGCCTAAGTTGATGAACGGAGTTCTGTTTTCGTCAATAAAATCCTTACAGGTCACGGAATGCAAAATGTTTACTCTTTATTTGATCCAATTTGACTTTCATTCAATGAAATCCTGTGTTGTTCCATTTGAACACAAGATGTTTTGTTGGTCGAAAATACATTTTTATTTTACGCAATCTCTATACAATATTTCAAAACAGCTTCATAAATTTAAAATGCAATACTAAATGTTTAAGAGACGTTTCTCTAATTTGCACATCCTGGGTCACTACTTGCAATAACTTGTATTTCACTGATTTTAAAAAAAGTATTTTAGCCATTTGTATTTTTATGAAGTACAAGCATGTGTTCTACATTGCGATTCTTTTGTTTTTGACAGTTACGAGAGCAAAATCACATTCTTTCTTAAAAACTGAGTAAGGCGATCTAACGAACAGCATACAAGATAACAATTACCATTTGGGTATTTGCATTTTCTTGGTTTTGTTATTGGAAGTCTTTAGTAGATTAATAGACTTCCTCTAGAGAATATGCAGAAGACCACACCTGCATTTATGGGAAGAAACAAGGATTTGGGAAATAAATATTTATAAATGAAGGCTTCAAAGCATCTGTTGGAACACTCCTCTGCTGTTAAACGGTACTGAATTTCATTTGAGCAAAATCAAGTCCAACAGGTGCAACCTCTAAACAATGACTGACAAACCTCATTAAACCACACGTCCAGCCCACTGCTAACATCTGGTATTGAACAACATAACAAGTGCAAGCACAGACTTGTTTCAAACGACCATTCGTTATAACATAATTGTCCATTTCTTTTGTTTTGTTGCAGATGGCATTATGCCCATGAGCTGCACCATTTCCTAGGAATCCATTGTGGGAACAAAAAGAACGCAGAAAAGTGAAACTCGACCAAATCCACCAAGATGCCACTCCAAACACTGCACAGGAAATCAAGTCGTTGGTCCAGCAGGAACTCTAAGCGGCAGGAGGTGCTCTCCGTCAACATGATTAGTTTACCACTTGATGATTTCCGCCACATCACTCATATTGGAAGTAATGGTCATAAAGACAGCTTTGGAGATGTATCTTTTCTAAATCTGGGCCACAGCTTGTTAGAACAAAGTTCCACAAGTGAGCAGAACTTCGCCTTGGCCTGCTCGCCGCCCCCCAAGCCCCCTCGTCTGAATCTGAATGAAAAAGAGGATTCGCGGAGCCCGGATTGGTCTGTGGACCAGAAGAGGAAGAAATGTGGCTCTATGCCACTGCTGGACAGTGACAATGAAAACGACGTGGAGAAGAAGGAGGGGTGCCAAAAAGGGAATAGCGTTGCGCCCAGTCAGACTGATAGGCTTGGACAAGACAGCGTGAGTTCAGACATATGTGAAGAATCTACAGAGAGCTGTCACAAAACTACTGAACAGAAAGACGAGGACAGTGGATTCTCATTCAGCCTCGACCTGGGCCCTTCAATCCTGGACGATGTTCTCAAGGTGATGGAAAAACAGCACAGCTGAAGAACTCATTGAACAAGTGTCACACTGAGATCTTACTCTGTGTTTGGAATATCGAGAACAAATGAAACTCAAGCTCTTGTGAGGACACCACCCTTCTTAAACCAACATAAACAAAGAATATTCAGATATTTCTGTGATCTCTCTATAAATCAACACTTGGCTCTTTTAAAACACATAAAATGTGGTTTTTGAACGCTGTGGTCTACAGCAGCTGTACTGTCAATTTTAAAATAAGGCATTTCTTTTTTTTTCTTTTACATTTCCCCTTTGCTATTGTAGTACCTCAAATCATACAACACTGAGCAGGGCTGTTAAGACTTAGGAGTACTGTGTTTAGAAAAGCTAAGGCTGGAATCCAAGGTTTTCGAGCTGTGATGTCTTGACTCTTTGCGTGCTTGCCAATCTATTTTGTGCAGAAAGCAATTTTTACTCCGCACGCATCTCAGAGGCCCCACTGCAAGGTAGACCAAGGTACCCCCCATCTCCCATTCCCAACAGTACAGTGAAAACAAACACTTAGTTCTGCTTCCAATAAAAAAGCCAGCCAGTGGTGGCAGGTTGGGCAGCACACCAAGCCATGCCACAGGTCCAAGACCTTAGAAGAAGCTGCAAAAACAAAAGAAAAAAGAGCAGAGCAAGCTGGTTTTTTAGCTGCAAATCAGAGTCTGACGCTCTGGTGAGCGGGGCACGACAAAGAAAGTGGCGATGGGTAATATAATACCTCCACACATGCAGGGGGTGTCGAGCGAGGAGGACCAGAGACATCCATTTACAGCAGCAGAGGTCCTGATGAGGGTTTAAACACTACCTTCTGAACAAACACGTGCCTGACACGAAAGACATGCAGGCGGCATCTCACATAGACTGGAACACAAGTACGGAGAAAGACACGTGCATTTCTGCTGGCATCATTAAACTGCGCAGATAATCCACATCTATATTTGACGAGACAGTGGCTCAGTTTGGACCTTTGCAGGGGGTTGACAAGCTGGTATGTTGGTTAAATACCCAGAAAAAGTTGAATTCCTATGCGCCCCAAAGGTCATAAACCAAAATATACAAACCCACAAGTGTCCTGCTTCAAAGCAATAAATTTAGAATTCTTTGTATGTCCAAACAGAAGCAGCAATAAGTTTTGGGTACATCTGTTCTGCATGTCTGTCTTGGAGTCTGCCATTGTAAAGCTGATATCTCTGTTTCTTGTATATGTTTTGACAATAGCTATTGTGAAACCTTTCGAGCATTGTAAAATGTACCATTTTGTCCTTTGGTTGAGAAACAAAAATTATACATCATTTAAATTCCAACATTGGTGGTTATGTGGATAAACTGCATGAGAATGTTTACAGACCCCAATGGACTGACATTTCCTTGGCTTTTCAGTGTCAGAAGACAAAATGGTGGGAATAAGACTTGTATGTTACTTAGATTTACTTAGTTTTGTTTCTTTAAAAAGATTTGCCTTGTATACAACAAACTGCACACTAGGTTGGGATAGAAGTCCAAATTAATACATGCACACTAGGCCTGATTTCCCTAATTTTCCAAAATACTGTAATATAACAAATATGGGCTTAACGATTGGTTTATATGGTTTGTACCGCCCTGAGGTGCACCTGAATCGCAAAGGTGACTAAAGTGTGTTATCAGTTACAAGGAAATGCAGGAGATTTATTGAGACAGATACTCTATTGTTTCCTGTGTTAGCTACAATAACACTTAATGATCAAAGTGTCTTTTGTTCACAAGGGAAATTGGGTTAAAACACTAAAGGCAAAATCGTCAAACGTGGAATTTTTTGTCTGCTTTTCCTTAAAAGCTCCTTTCCTACAAAACAGTTTTAGTCTTCCACCACCTTCATTATTATGCAAAGAATCAAACAAATGTTCAGACTGACGCCTAAAAAGTCTGTAACTTAAGACAAACTATCTCAATGCTGCACAACCTGTTCTTAGCATGAAATTTCCCAGCTATATATAGATATGGCACCACCACTGTCCCGCTTAAAATCTAAACCTGTTGTCTTCTGCAACTAGAGAGAAAAATAAAAAGGTCGAAAAAAAAATTTAAATTATGGTTCTGGGGAAAATGAGTTATTTGTAACTGTGTTTCTTAGTACAATTTAACTCCACCTAAAAATGTTGAATGGTGTTATGTGGGTTTACACACCATGACAAATGTTGTTGAACTACTTGTTCATGTTGTCTGTATGATGCCTAAAAGGTTCAAATAAAGCAGATCAACAACCGTTATTCCACCTGATTAACAACAGTTGTGTGTTTCTGGTGTTCATGATATTTAAAAACAAATTATATTTGCTTATTTTTTATAATTTTGTAGGGTGGAAAATCTCGTGATTGTCTACAGAGGGTTGAAGTCTATATTTTTGGTACCAAATGTATATATCAAAATTTTAGATGAAATGTGTAAAACTGAGCAGAACTCTGCTATTTCCAAGTAGACTATAAATCTCTTAACTTCTCTAGTAATTAAGAAAAAGTTGTACTTTATAACTTCCATAGATGCCATTGGATTTCTACAATGTGCAGAATATTTTTTTACCTAAAAAATATTTAAATTTTATGCTTGTTGTCTGAACTCTTGGTGGAGTTATAAGCTATAAGATAGCTTTATTTTTTCAGCACTTTTCTGATTTGTGAAAGGTGTAAAATTTAACATCTGATCACAGCTACCTCATCCTTAAATCTTACCAGCTGGCCAGGCTATTTAGTCAAACTTACCACGTTTGAATAAAGTACGAAAATCACAAGTTCACAACTGCAAACTGATTCTTTTGAGCCTGGTTATTGCAAAATACAGACATCAGCTTATCTTCTCCCACGGCAACTATTACATGCAATCAGAATGGGATTTAAGCCAAGTTTGAATATGCATGCAAAGCGTCTCTCCCAGAAGCAGGGGATATTTCTGGTTCGAGCAGTTTTCACTGGGAAACCAGCACTGTGGAAAAAACAATCCAAGAATAGCCCATCTGATGCATCTGGTTGTGTCGTGACAACCCCGCCATGACTGACTCTCACTGGAACAGTCACTCACGTGAAAACTCACATTTAAATTCCTTGCAATACATTCAGCTTAAATAATATGGTATGTTAAATTACGCAATGGGCCTTGAACGCAATGATTAATGATGAGATCATTTCTCAGAAGGCACCGGCATCATAAGAGCAGACAGTGAGTTTACGTCCGTGAGAGTTTTGGTTCCAGACAGTCAATTATTAGTCAGTCTGTGGGATTCATAGTGGTGGCCACATGTGTGAAATCCTCTTCCTGAAGATGTGCCTATTTACCGCTCCCAGAAAAGACTTCACTTACAGTAAATATCTGCAGCTTGAACATTTTTTAGCCAACTTCCAGATTTAAAACTAATCCTTTTAGACACTGTAGTTTCTCCATGTTAATCTGAGGAGCTTTTTTTAAAAGTCTCTCTTATTTCCCAGTGTTTCGGTGACGAGTCGAACCACAACAAAGAGCAACATTGACATGAAGCTAGATTCTGTCCCAAAAAAGGGAATTATATTATATAGTATTCAGTTAATCAGGTACATGTACTTTATGCATCAATCATCCATTCAACTGTTTAAACATTATTGCATCTATAAAAGAATTAAAAGTGAGGAATCCACTCCTAAATATAAAGCAAAAAGTCTGCCACATTCTTGGAAAAACACCTAACAATCCTTCCTCTAAGTGACATCAAATAGTCCACAAATATACTAATAAACACACAGTCTAAAGTACAGTTGTATATAACTTTAACTACTTTCCTAAATGTGTTACATACATTTACAGTATATGTTTTTGTACATTGGTACTTGTATAAATGTCAACAAAAACTCCCTAAACTGCTGAGATATGACTCATGATGATATTTCTTGCACTTAATGATTGACTTAGACGAGCTGAATGACTTTGTCAATTTAATTGAGTTTGGTAAACAAACACACACACAAACATTCATCATGAAATGATTATGATTTAAAAAACAGATGATCACACAGTTTCATTTGGTGTAAATGTAAGTAACAGAAAAAACTATATTTTCTAATAAACCATCACTAGTTTTACAGGTGAAGGAAAATGAGTCAGATTACACAAGGTTATACAGAAAAGGTAGTGGATAATAGACCAAAATGTCTTTTCTGTCAGTTTATCAGAACAAGAAGAGTTCCCAGTATTAGAGAAAGTTTACTTTAAGTCTTAAGGCTGAGAAAAAGAGAAACTATGTTTTGCAACATTTCCAACCACTTGCATATAAAAAACGAAAAGATTCAGGGGTAAGATTATTTAGTTCATGTCGGTTATTCTAATATGAAAATCCAAACTTTAATGGGCTCTTAAAACACTGAATCAATGTTAATGTTGCACACAGAAACACAATAATCGTGAAACTGCAAAAATTGGAAAAAACCAAACAGAACATGCAATCTAATGACAGGATATTGTCCAGCAGCCGCCCTATTGAATCCAGTAAAATAAAGGTGCCGTCCTCTCACTTTGATGGGGTCGAACATGTTTTAATGCCACCTAGGGGTGGAGATCATGAAAGTGAGGCTCTCTGATGTTCATGTTACAGACTGAAGGACAATCTTGTGCATAATGTTATAAAACTAAAATATTAACCGCAAAAATAAACATTTTTTGTGAATGTGAATATATATTAGTTCGATAAATACCTACTACTGTTTATGGATCTTGATTTCAAGGAAATCCAGTATTTGTGAATTAGACTGAGTTATATCTACATTGATATTTTATATATTTAGTTTTTTCACTTAAACACTTCAGTAGGCCTTAATTATATTTGGTGTGGGTTTATTTTATATATATTTATTGATATTTTGCTAATTGTATTGTGCAGACTTTGTGTTTAGAGACAGAAGGATTGACCCAGAAATACTGCAAGTTTATGCCAAAACTGTGACCTGCTGTTTTTACTTACTGATTGAATCTAAATGATTTGTTCCTAATGCAGGTCCTAATATTTAGACTTCTGGTTAGATGAGTTTATTAAGACAGCTCAAATAAACATCAGCTGGATCAGAGTGTTAAATATTTCAGAAAAAAGACGACGGTGTGCGAGACCCATAATTCAGATTAAAGATTTTTGAGGACAATTTATGTTAAGTAATACTTGTTAAATGCAGAAGGGATGGACGTATATATTGTCATTTTTGCCTTCTTAGCAAAAAGAACTAAAATCAATCTCTAAGCCTTAATCATAACTAAAGCTATTATTTGGAGGGATTTGTATTAAGGGGATGTCACATTGGCTCTAGATGCATTTATTGAGCCAAGCTGCAACCAAAGTTGAAAGTGAAGTCATCTGTGTCTTTAAGCTCTCTTTAGTCAGACCTGACCCGCTGAGCACTGTGTTTGGATTGATGAGGTTTGGGAAGCAAATCCTCACCCACTCTGCTCCTCTGTGATTACAGATGGTCGATGCTGGGACACCGGGGAGAGATCAGATTTTTAGATCCCAGATAGAGTCAGAGAAGGAGGACCTCCATGGTTCTGGATTCTTATTACCACTTTTTGTCAGTAAATGCACCCCATGTCCACTGACGGTAGGCCAGCAGTGGATTAACTTATAATATCTACGGTATCATATGGAACTTCTTTTGTGACAAGCATTTGCATTTTGGGCCAATTTAAAAATTACCTACCCAAAGTGATGTTTTCATTTTTGGTTGCGGGAGAAAAGAAAAGGAAAAAAAAAGGATGAAGCAATCAGCTATGAATATCGGTAAAGCAAACTGAGTTACCATAATAACATTAAAACAGATTAGGATGACAAGCCCCAGTGTGCAGGCTCGGTCTCAGATTTTAACCCCGAGTAGGAGGTCTGACAACCACACACTGGGATCAGGGTTGAAACATAGTTCAGCTGCAACTCTGGAGACACAGATGAGTAAAAAAAGAAAATCCACTTGTGAGCGAACCTTTTTTTTTTTTACTGGAAAAGGTGAAAAACATCAGAACTTTCTACTGAAGTGGAGTGAACAAAAATGACGGCACCTCAGCTTAAGAAACAAAATGAGTTGTGTTACAAATGTGAGCCATGCTTTTAGTAGTCATTTAAAAAGGAAAACAATTAACAAAAGAGACAAGCACGTGATTTAATAATCCCAATAAGTGGCACAACAGTCAGTTTTTTAAGTATTATAGTTTTCTGCAACAAACTGACTTATAAATTCTTCAAACTCCATATTTATATTAACATTCTTTTCAAAATGCTCATACATGAATCTCAAAAATGTAAAATGCCTAAAATTATGAAGGTACACAGAGTAACATCTGAAAACAATATCTCATTTTAAAAAAAGTAAATAAATAAAACATACAGACACGCAAACCTCTTCAGAACCAGTACTGACATTTTAATCAGTCTCACGTGCCACGCGGCCATTACTGCACTGCCTCTCCTTGGCTGCTACACGGGAAGAGCATTCCTCGGGTCTCCTAGGTCATTTCCATTAATGAGCGGCCGATCAGGGGCTCTGGGCCAGCGTGGGGCTACCGCCTCACCACTCCAAAACAAACAAACTGAGGTCCACTTAACCAAGCACACACTTCAAGGCCAAAAGAACAGGAGTGCAAGCACCGGAGCAACATTTCTACCGCTGATGCAAATAAAAAGAAAAGGTTCAAACATTTGCATACCTCTTGTTGCAGGGTGCGGTATTTGAGTCCGTTTGGAAGATTTTGCAACATGTTGATATGCTTTATGAGAACAAGAGGGAGTTATTACGATACATTTTCATGTTCTATAAGTTACCTGTGAAGACATGAACTGGCCGGACTGGGATGCTGTAGCAACGACCTCGGGTTCTCCTTCAAGCCACGAAATCTTCAAGGGGTTACTACTCAGGCCACTTTCATTCATAACGGCCAGCTCCTAAAAATAAGAAGGTTAGAAATAATTAGTTGATAATGAAAAAGCTGAGTTGGCAGTGTGTTGGCAGTGTGTTGTGAAAACAAATAAAACTTTCTCCTTGCCCTAGTTTTTCTAAAAGATGTAATTTATTCATCTTTTACCTGACTTTGTGCACAGATGAAATTGAGATGAACAGAAATGGGCTTTTTGAACCAACAGAGAGCTACTTTTGTTATCACTGACCAAAAAACCATTTAAAAGCTATTTCACCCAAAAATGGGTTCCAAACTCAAAAAAATCTTAGTTCCCCAACCAAATCTAAATACCTGCCTATCTGATTTGGAAGCACAAAAACTCCTCTGGCATGACGATCCAAGCACAAAAATAGGACTACAATCAAAACGCTTTAAATTGAAATAAATGAGATCCCAGCAGACTGACATATTTGTTGTGTCATGGTGAGAGAAAACCACAAAAAATAAAAACAATTACAGACAAAAAGAGTCTGAGGGTTCAAACTATTGGTAACAATGACTGAAACTCTTCAGCTCAATAGTTCTAATCAGCACAGAGATCTTTAATGGATAAAACATTTGTTTATGTTAAAGAGGCCGTCCTCAGGCTCAGACGTCTCATAAGTGTCATTATTGGTAAGAACAGGTCATTGAGACAACTGGCAAGCAAAAGTGGCTCTGTTCAAATGTCTCTTATAGAGATTTTACTATTTAACAACAGTGAGGACGTAAAATGGGAAAGACTGAGGTACTTACAGCTGCTCTGATGGATGTAAACTCCACCACAGCACTTCCTTTCTTCTTACTCGATACAATCACGTTCAAAACATCCCCATACTACAAGTCAAAGGAGGAGGGAAAACACAGTTCAGTGAGAGAAAAAGAAAGATGCAGAACGTTCAGATTAGTATTTCCTTTCAGAGTATGATCCATAACCATGAAAACAGAACGCACATGTAGTCTAAATGAATCAAAGAACTGGTGAGGAAAACTGGAATACAAGTTGAAATTAATAGGAGTTTAGATACAAGAAATAATCTGAGGGTTTTGTATGTTTGGATTTGAGCTAAAAATGTTAAAAGAAAGAGTAGCATCTTGTAAAAAGTCTAATTTCTTCTACAACAAAGTACATAAAACTGGATGCACAGTGTGTCCTTCGTACAGTGAAGGCTGTATTATAGCAGAGCGACAAAAGACTCAGATGTTTTTATGTTTAGTTTATGTGTACCAACTATAACAAAAGTCTCTTCTATGCTAAAGCCTTTCTCAGAAGTAAAGAGTCGGAGAGATGTGGTCTTTAAGAAAATTTTAGCTTTCTGGGAACTGGAAAGTCCAGGAATGCTAAAGCTCACTAAGGACACTCTGAATCCAGCCAACAGTGACAAAGGAGACTCTCAAAAGGCTTCTATTTCATAAAATATAAATATCTGAACATATTTTTACCCACTGAAACAATAATTTATTAATCTAAGTTGCCAAAATACACAAGTCCACTCACGTACGCATACATGTACACAGTTTCCCAGAGAGCAGTGGCTATTTCTACTTGTCCAACCCATGAACTGTCCCTCACTGATGCTTGCCATCTCAAACAGCATGAAAACGCGTCCCCGTTTGCTTAGGAACCGACACAGGAACAACACAGTTTTGTCTCCCTCCTGCCCGGGAGCTTCCTGAATGCATGCGTGCCGAGAAGAAATTCAGCTGCGTTTTTCTGGCCGACTTGACGTCACTGACACTTGCCCCATCCTCGTTTCAAGCCAACCTGTGCCCCACCAAAAGCCCTCACGACAGATCGCGGCAGAAGGTGGTGCCGGGTTGCATGAGAAGAGCAAATTTCCTTGTGCTTCCCTTGGTACTGCTTAATCACCTAGTAAGAGGGGCACAAACAACGCAGTGCGTTGCTTTTAAAGGGCACTGCAACATTGCCCTGAGCACTTTCACTGCTACAAAACTTAATGGGCCTTGTTTAAGGGGGAAGTGTAAACAATCTACAGCGCTGATCTCATGCAGGCCTCAAATACGGCTGAACCCTCCAGGGCAAGTTTATTATGAGCTTCTGCCTTCGGACAGAAAAGAAAATTAGATTCAGAAACGCTGTAGAATTAACAAATTGCTACTTTTCTGTACATCCAGTTGTTAAATAAATTATAAGTAATATAGTGCTGTGAAATAAATAGTTAATTTTCAGGATACTCACCTTATTAAGTAGTTTAAAAAGGATCTCTTGGGAGTAACCACCATTCATCTCGTCGCCCTTTTTACACTTCCATTTTAACTGGAAGAGAAGGCGCACAATAAGGAGAGGCCGACATTAGTCACGAGGACTTTTAGGAATTAAAGAAGTGCATGATAATGTCTAATCCTTAAAGCACAATTGATTAAACTCAGCTGCACAGGAGGCAAATCATGCCAAACAGGCTTGGCTCTGATGGAAAACAGAGCAATGAAAACAATCAGGACAGGCTGGAGCTACGGGAGAAAAGAACTTGTTACGTTCTTGGAACATCCCCACGGAACCACCTGTAGGACCTGCAGTCAATTTCCATTTGGTCCTTTGGTGCTGGACAAACGGGTGAGCCTTCGCACATGCATCAGAGAACGCACGGTGACTCATCTGCTTAGGTAAAAATCGTCAGAAAAAAAAAAAGAACACTAGAATAAATAATATAAAAAAGAATCAGTAGGTAATCCAAGGCAGACTGATGCTTAATGTTCTCTATTATGAGCAGAAACAGAGGGATTCCTCTTATTTAATCATGTTTTGTTTCAACAATTATGTTTCTGCATGATTTTAGACTTGCTGTATTCTACAACAAAACTACTTTTGGTATAAATTAATCTTTTCTTTTTTGTTTTGTTTTTTTTGCTCCTAGTGCTGTCATTAAATGCTCATGTGATTTCCCGTACTCCTGAAAAGAGATATTGTGTAACTCCTCACATCCACGGACAAACCGCAGCAGAAACAAGCCAATTTTTACAGCAGCGACTAAGAGGAGCGTAACGAATGGCAAGCGCAGGGTGTTGATTCGGCTCCAGCGATCTGCTCATTGTCAGAGGAACAAGTTTTCTGGGAATTTTAAAGCATTCTTTAACGAAAAAAAAAAAAAGATTGCTGTTAAAAACCTGCGTTCTCCTTCCAGCAGCAGTTTCGTCTACCCATCCATGTTGCTCATTAATCTTCAAATAACGTGTTTTAGTATTTGTATGATGTGACGTCATAGGTTTCAGCGCACAACCCTGCTGTGTTCAATCACAACTTAAACAAACTTACAAACAGGAATGATATTAGTGGAAGCAACCCAAATGGCAAGTGAGCAAAAATACCAAAGTTTTAATGTCATTCATGATAATAACAAAAAATCATTCTTGCTGAAAACTTAAAGACCAGTATCGCTAAAAACTAAAGGCCTAGCATTACATAATCACCTGCCACCTTTCATGCCAGAGTTTTAAACTAAAACCATCTTACCTGGAGAAGAGACGGACTGATATCTATTTGTTTAAACCTTGTGAATAATTTTACACGTGTTAGAGCTCTGAGCTACTGCCACGCCAACTTTAGCTCAATATCTGTGAAATTGTAGCCTGTACAGTTTCACTGAAATCTGCCTGGTGGTTCATGAGATATTTTGCTAACAAACAGACAGGGTTGATGCCAGAACTTGCAGCAAAAATAGCACTGGATAATAACATGCTTCTGACAAACATGCTTCTGAATCTCAGAAGTTCATATGAATAATTAAATTAAAGGCAAAAAGAATGAGAACATTAAATAAAAATGATTTTAGAATTTACACATAAACCTGTGCAGTAATAGTCCAACGTTTGTGGCTGCTGTTCGTGTTTTTGAGCTGAATAAACAAATGAACGTCAGGGACGGCTTTGAATTCATTAAACCAGCTTTAATGTATAAACACATTAGCTAATATCCCCTGTGTTCGTTAATACATGCAGAAAGAGGCCTTTGGAGGAGGAAATGTAATAAGCCTTCTTCTGGCGTAAATACTGGTCCCCTGACGACGTCGTGCCTACTCTGCTGTTAGGACAACATGTGAGGCGAGACAGCATATGTGGTCTCTGAATAATAAATTACAAACGGCTATTGCCTGCTCTTTTACTCACATGGAGCTGGACCTCCTCAAAATACAAGAACACCCCCCCCCACACACACACACACACACACACTCACACACACTTCTCTTTTCCAAAAACTGCAGCCTAACCCTGACCTCCCCTCACAGTCTTGAGCACTGACTGAATTCCCATAGCTGCAAATCTTACCTTCAGTTTGGGGGTCACATTGTTCTTGGAACATCTCTCCCCTCCTGAGTCTGTACAAAAGGAAAAAAAAAGAACGTGTTAGGGAAATTTGACACAGTGAAGGGAAAAAGACAAAGAAACAACTGTTTAATTGAAATATGGTACTTGAGTGCAGTCGAGGGACTCGTGCAGAAAGGCAGCAACAGAAAAATGGCTGTCAAGCGTTATAGTTTTGGCTCCTGCAGGCAGGAGAGCTGAATGCGTGCAAATAGAAGAGACTCAAATTATGTAGGCTGTGAACGAGTAATTGTTCAGCCACAGAAAGGAGTCAGGTTTACATCTCCGCAAGCCTCTGGAGACTTTTGCTGAAAATAAAAGCGTTACCAAAGATATCTGACGGCGTGTTATGTGTGCATGTTTTGTGCTTGGCATTCCTGTGATGCTTTGCCATGTTGTGTTCCTGCCAAAAACACTAAAATAGCCCTCTCCTCATAGAAGTTTGGTTATTGTTATTGTCCATTATCTGAGTAATATCTGGTGAACCACAGGGTGAATAGTGGCTGCTGCGGTTCGGCTGACTGAGAAATATGGAGGTTCACTTAACATAGATTTCAGGAGAGTGAGAAGACTTTGGTGGATCATGCTGGATTTATTAGAATGACTGGACTGAAACAGTTTGGATAATCTGGAGTTGCATGATTGATAATGCTTAAATCCTGGAAGTGGACATACGTCTCTGAGTGTGTTCTCCTGATTGATGCTGGGCTTCTCTTTCTCTTTGTATCTGCTCTCTGATGAGCCTCTGTTCTTCCTCAAGCTGTCTGGATCCCTCCTCTCGTAAGCGGGCGATCTTGTTCAGAAACAGACACACGTGTAGTAAAATGATATTTACAAGTCCCCCTCGCACATTTTGCAGACAGATGTCGAGATAAACACTTTAACAGCGCGATAACGTTATCGATTTCACATCCTAAGCTAAAACCTGACACCTCCCTCCTCTGCCCAAACCAGTTCTTTATATTTTAACATATTAAACTCATTAAGCACAAGCCAATTCTCATCACAAACGCAAACACACCACTTTCATTTATTACTTGCATTCTTAACAAAATCATGCAATATCTTCTAATGGGCTTATTGAAAAACATAACACTGCTGTAATAAAAAGTAATTCCCTCAGACTGGGCTTTTTGATCCTGACCCAGGTTTTTGGAAGATCTCAACTCAATCAGGAGAAATATATTTGACAAAGAGAAAAAGAACAAAATAAAGCACCTGCTTGTGCTTCAGAGTTTCCTGGATGCATGCAAATACCGAGTTTCCAGTTAATAACTGAGGCCTCCAGCATGTTTATTCGATTTTCTGCATCCTTTCTAATGTGTAAAGCAGCGCTGTCACTCATACGGCTTCAATAAAAATATTCTCACCTCTTGTTCAAGTGTTCTTGTGATTTGCACCTCATCTTGGCTCTGAGTTTCTGCTCGTCTCTCTCTGGCCTCCAAGTCTGTCGTAAGAACAGACATATACAGTCATTTCTTCATATGCTAAAAAAAATTGACTTTTTTTGGCTCGATGAATTTACAAAAATGTGTTAGCTTTTATGCTAGTTTGTTGAAAAATTTGAATTTCAATTAGGAGTTAAATTTTGATTTTCTACTGTTATCGCAAACAGCTTTTCTGGCTCATTATTAATAACTAAAAACAACCCCCGTACCTTTGAGACAGACTTAAAACGACTCACCAAGCTTAATTTTCTTTCTCTTATCATCTAGTTTCCTGTTTCTTTCTTCCGCTTGTTTCTTGGCAGCACAAATCTTGTCATAGGCTGCCTGAAACCAGCATTAAACACGAGGGTGAATTGTCAGCGTGGATGTGGATTAAGACAGGATCAGGATCCTTTTCAAGGGTTTAAACACATTATTGATCTTACTCTTGCAGCAGCGTCGGTGAGCACCTCGAGAGCCTGGGACAACTGGTGGAAGAGCTCCGCTATAAGAGAGGAATGAAAGATTATAATAACAATAATAATACTGGACAATACTGGAAACTCTGCAGCTGAATGCATAAACTACAAGTAATATAAGATGGTTCATTTAAAGAGAGTGAAAAGAAGAAGTGAATATAACAAACAGAAATATTCCTTCAGAAATGGTACTAAGTGTCCACACTCCTTACAGCCATGCAGCTGACCCAAGCTGAGACGTTCAATGGTTAAAATTCACTGCAGGTCTGCTAAAACCCGCTTCCTCCAACGACAAAGGGTGAATTGTCATGACCTCTCTCCATCCATCTTCCCTTCACCACTAAACCAGCTGTTATTTAACTCAGACAAATGTACGCTGGGAGACCGCATTCCCTCAGCTCATCCTGCAAACAGCACATCACTGCGTCGTCCTCGCCAAGCGCAATCATTCACTTACGGGAGGCCTAACAGGTTGGTACTGTTACTCCCTGTGGGGACTGGCAGTGCACACAAACAGAGGGCTCTGGAGATCGAGCTGCCAGCAGAAGAGGTTAGGTTACCTCCATGGACATAATGGGTTAGAATAAAATCCAACTGGAGGGGGCTTCTTTTTTTTTTTGTCATGCCCAAAAAGCAGCTCTGAGTGTCACAACATGGTTGGTTGAAGAAAAATGAGAGATATTAAGTGGGATCTTCAATCAGCGAAGCTTGTTCTGCTGTCGTGCGTTCCGGGCCAAGTCTTTCCGTGTGTGGGTTCTATTGCTGAGGCCCTCCAAACCACGTCTCTTCTATTTCTGGGAAGCCGACCCCTGCTTTCATATTATCCCTCTCAACCCTCAACCTCTACCAATTTCCTTTTTTTTTGTCATAATCAGGAATTGTCTGAACCATCCAGCAACCACATTAACCTCACTCTAAAACATTCTTCCTCACCGGCCTTTTGTGCAAGGTGCTTTTCTGCACCCCCCCCCGACAAAGCCCTTCTCTGAAATTTCCTGGTCTAATTGTCGACATACTGCCTGGCAACAGACTGCGGGGCAACTCGAGAACCCGAGGTGAGCAGACCGGCGTGATGGCGGTGTTGGTGATGTCTGACTGGAGAGCCGACAGCAGGAAACAAGCCCCGGTTAGCTACGTGACACTGTGCTGCGGGGAGACTGTCTGGCAGCATTAAATTCAATAAAAAGTCCTGCACGAGCACAGCACTTCTAATCTTAGAGCTAGAACAGACAAACGATTAAAATCCATTGTTCAGGAACAATGGCTAAGAATGCAGACAAGGGGAAAAGATCATCGTTGCCACTTACCTGCTTTTGGGTTGTCTGGGTTCTTGTCTGGATGGCATGTCAAAGCTTTCTGTCTATATGCTTTCTTAATCTGGTAGGGAAGCAGAAAAAAAAACCCAGTAAGGCACATATTTTGGACACAAAACATCAGTAAAACTTTTACAAACTCCAGCTTGCTAGTCCCAGAAAACCAAAAATCCTTATAAAAATGATAATTACATTGAAATTTTAGTAAGTCTTGCGTAAGAAAACAAAGAACCTGGAACTTGATATGAATAAAAGTCTGGGATTGTATTTTTTGGATCAAACCAGCACCTGAGCCAGGCTTTTCACATCAGTCACTTTGGCATGCGCTGCACAGCAACTAGTCCAAAGTATCCTCTCCTTTGCCAGCTAGTCGGATAAATATGGACATCTAGAGTTGCAACCTAGTATTATCTGTCTTTATGTGAACAGTACGGAAGTAACATGGAACAAAATGTTACACCACCACACAAGCACCATTAATATCTCAGCCTGGTAATCAATATCTTTTAAGACTTTAGAGAGCCGAGGTGGAAAAACCAACCAATGCGTTGGAAAATTCTATCATATGAGGGTTAGAGTTAATTAGTTTTAACTCTGGGTCAATGCTTGAAATGGTAACCATTTATTGGTCCTTCTAGGGACCAGTTAATGACAAGGTGGTTTTCATTAGATGTCTGCTTCTTTGGTGAAAGCAGAGGAAGCAGGAAAAAAAAAACTTTCCTTAAAGACCAGTGAAGGCTGGAGAGCGCAGCTCCGAAGCTTTTTGCACGCAACCTCGAAAACACATGCTCGCACTTATATGCATCGCATGCTAAGGATTCGCCGCATACATCCCCCCACACACTCAAACTCAGCCCAAACACAAACACTGACAAAGACGTTCTGACCAATCCTAATCAGACATTTGAACATTCTGCATGTTTTCACGTATCGCTCAAACTAAATCAACGCTACGGGCCACAGAAAAAAAAAAAAAAAAAGTGGGAGCACCTTTTTTATTTTTTTTTCTTCATGTCTGGGAAACATTTGCATTAATTTTCTGGCAAATGCGGCGTCTCTCAGTAAGCCGTTTTAGCATAATTTTATCTTCACGGAGCGAGCTAAAGCGTGCAGAGTTGAATTTACAGGGAGGAAAACAAAATTGTAAAATCATAGAAAGTGTCCATTAGTTTTCAGCCTTTTAAACAACATTTTAGAACAAGCCTCCATAACAACTAAATCCAATAAATTAGGCCGTACAGCAGTTAAGTCTCTGCACAATTATACAACTTCAATGAGCCTCTAGTGAACCCTGCTCAGATAATTGTCTCAGGCAGCTTCGAAACATCGCAAGTCGTTTCTTAACATTAAAGCTCAAATTATAAATGAGAATTTGGTTCACTGAATGGGCTTCGAGAGACTAGACGTTATTAGGGGATATTTACTCTTTCTGCTTGGCACACAGAACCCTTTTAGAGATCAGGACTGACACGCAGGGCCGTGGACTGAAGCCAGACTCGTATGCTTACTGCTGGCCTCGAACCGTTCCCCTTTCGTTAGCCTCTCTCAGATTTTTTTCCTTTTATCTTCGTATAATTCTGATCACAGCTCCGTCTGAATATCCCCCGGTGTCTTTAGATAAGGTGCAAGGACACGAGCACGAGTTTTTGTTGCTCCTCTTCAACCCAATACTATTCCTTTCCAGCAACAGGACAGGCAAAGCCATAACAAAAACTACTGTGTGACAAATGACACGGGTAGAGCCAACTCCACACATTATACAAGCCAGTCAGGGCAAGACATTTAATGAGAATTTCTTTTAAAAAAAACAGCTTTTTAGTACACATAACTGATTTCTATGAATGCTCACAGATTATGCAGAAAAAAGTACATAAAAATAAAAAATCTTGCTCTTATTGTGTATTCAATCAATGCCAGAATGTCTGATTTATCTGTGTTGAAAGGTTTCCTTTGATAATACAGTCTGGGAAATAAGTTTTTGCTTCATTAGTGTGCGTTTGACAAGATTTTTGAACAGTGTGGCAGTGTGAGTATATTGGATCAGAAATAAAAGGCTCCTTTTGACTTCCTTTCTTGTCCTCAGTGTGATTTTCATGGTTTTTCTATTGTGAGGCTAAATAATAAAACCAACATGTGCTTACATATATCTTCCTTTACAATCAGGACAAAGGTTTAACTAATTACTGTTTGAGAATTATGGCCTGTAATTACCGAAGTCTCATTCTTCTCATTATTTTGTGGCCAAACATCATTAATGTCTGAACTTTGCCTCCTCGCGCTTCAATTACTTCTTAATTTCTCTTCCTCCTTTCTTTTTTTTCTCTCTCGTTCTGTCGGGTCCACTTCATGACATGCTGTTTTCTATGTTTTTTGTTTTGTTTTGTTTTTTCATTAATGCGTATAGCTCCCCTCAGTGCATTAACATGCAAATTTTAATTGATGCTTGAAGACGCTGAGGCTTATTGGTTCCTCAGAGGAGAAACCAAAAGAGCCCAGCGGTTGAAGATGATAGCACTTCATGCTGTTCAGTCAGTGTTTTTGTGCATTTCACCTCGATCACATTCAACTCTGAAACCCATAAAACACATCTAAACCAAAACATTATTTTACATAGTCTCCTACCTCTAGTAATTCAGGATATTCCCTCCTGTCACACCTTAATATTTCATGTCTCAACGATGAGACAAACTGAAAGGAGGAAATTTCTCAACTATTTCCTACTCTTTGGTTTGTGGAAGTAGGAGCCACAAAGTCAAGAAAACACAACAATCCTGTAGCAGCAGGTCAACGGTAGCCTAATGGATAGTGCATGGAGAGGAAAAAAAAAAAAAACAGACTATGCACTGCTCTGATCACGTCTTGCTACCGTCTTAACTGTATACACACATCTTGTCCTCATTACCGGGGTTTGGTGCCCAAATTATAGCTGACAAACCAGTCCTGGTGAAGCCACAGCGCAGCTCCAAGGGCCTCGAGTCAGTGAGGCCGTTAAACTGCCACATCTGCCAGGAGCTCATCCTTCTTAATTGCAACGCTGAGCTATTCACATGACATTATCGGCTGGAAAACAACGGACGCAACAGGAAGACAGAAGGAGAGAGGAGAGCTGCAACGAAAAGATGAACAAACGCAGAAAATAGAAGAAAAACAGAAAGAAAATGTGCACTGATTATGCTTCCCGATGCTCCAATCTACCTGCTCTAACCAAGCAAATCATAAAAGAAGGAGCCATGTGTTTGCAATAAGCTACTATAGAGCACTTGTATGTTCTGTCTGAAAATAAATCATCACAGCATGTTTGAGTGTTTACTGCAATGTAATTATGTAATGTGTATATTAGAAATATAGTAGCTAAATAAACCACAAGAAATGTTGTGTGGTCTTGGCTGTTGACATTGTTTTACCAAGCAATCTGTGGTAGGTAAAACTCTGGTAGCGATTCCTCAGGGCTACATTAAAGCAAACCTCAGCCATTTGCAATGATTAAATCATAAACTCCAATAAGTCATTTTCCAAAGCTTTTCTCAGACAGCCAAGGGCAGGGGAAGGTCAGTAGCATTAATAATTTAAAAAAGGCAGAAAGACAAACGATCCAGAGGACATACGCAAAATGCAAAACTCCTGCGTCAAAGCCATATTTTACAAGCTGTAAAACAGCTTTTTACGTAGACTAAACCCACAAAAACAGGCTCTGAGATGAGCTGCGTCCTTTTCTCTGTGATTCACAGCACATCGAAGGAAGCGATAGTGCTTCAAGCCAAACAACTGGGATAAGTGGCACGTCTGATGACATTCATCTTCACACATTAGATAGATTTTTGTAAGCTCTGCTGATTTAATGCAATACACACACACACACAAATCCGCTATCTCCCCCAACCATCACCGGACCTCACAGAGCCAGACCTCTCAATTTTGGAGCTTTGGTTCAGCCCAAGCCACAACCACCGACTTCCTCGGGGACAATCCTCTGGGGAGGGGAACACTTTGAAATCCAATTAAGAAATTAACTTCTTCCCTTGTTTTGGCAGCAATTTTAATTTCCCTTTGGGCCAGTGGATTTTTGATACAGAGCTGGTTGTAGGAAAGAGGCAAGGTTCAGGATGTCATGGTTAACCGCTTGAGGCTGGGAATTGAAATATAAAAAAGGGGGTAGAAGAAGAAAAACTTCATTAAACAAAAAAAGGGAAAATTCTGTTTTTGCCATGCAGAAGTAACCATACATTAGTAACCTTTTGTTAATCCTCTGCTCACTGCAATACAATTCTTCACATTTTTCCTTCCATCTTAAATTAGATAATTAAAGGCAATCTAGACATAAACTCTTATTAATTTAATACATGTGCTGTTTAGATGGATTTAGATTAAATTAGGTGAGATTTTTGTATCGCACACAGTTAGCTGCCTGATGCAACATCTCCATCTAGTGGCCTTTTTCGGGTACTAGAATTGTACGATTTTAGCCTATAGCGAGTTTGTCTGTTTTTGGACATTTATGCGCGTCAGGTCCCGCTAAAGCTAAAATAATTTATTTTTAAATATACTAACATTTATATTAAATAACGCGTTTGCACGATACAAACACGGAGATAGAAGCTGCATGGTAAAAAGCTGCACTAGCTTTCCACTCAGAAACGGAAAAAAATGTCGGAACCCAGCAACCTTTCGTTGTTCACAAGTTGGGTCAAAGATAAAAAGCAAAAAAAAAGGGGCCATAACAGTTTTTAACAGTTTGTTGCCTACTAACAAGCATAGCTGGTATTATTTATTGTCGTACCTCTTTCGTTGTAGCAACGCTTTCTACGCCGAGTAAACCATACAGGTCCAACTGTAAGATGTCCTTAGCCTTTCCAGACATTTTTGTCAAAATCAAGTTACAATAAACACTTAAAAACAACTGTTTACGCTGTAAAATTTGGGATTATTTGTATAGTTGTAGTTGTCGCTTTCAGGCAGCGTGAGTTTGACGTTTACGACCTTTCAACCGGCACGCGCTTTGCATTCTGGGAAATGTAGTTGGAGATTTCTCTCTTGCGCTAGTTTCGGTGGTTCTGCTGGTTTGTCAGAGATGAACTCAGCTTTTAAATCTAATATACCTATCAGAGAGTTTTTATTGAGGCATCTATTTAATCCCTGATGCCAGAACTTTTAATTAAGATTGCACCCAAAGTTGTGTTTGATGAACCATTGATCAACAATAAAAGTTATATAGTTGTAGGATTTTTTTATGAAAAAATGAAACAGATGAAACACTAAAGAGGCTGCGATTGTCTTTTTAGCTTTAGACTTTTACAAAAAAATGTGGCTGCAGTAAAGGCATGTTAATATCTGGTGTTTAACCTTTAGAGATGAGGAGAGAAATCTGTAATTAAATTATTGTTTTCAATATACAAAAAGAGACAAACTGGCACTGTTGTTTTCCAGTTTTGCAAATGTTTGTAGCCTAATGATAACAAAGCTTCTTTTCCTCATTATTTCCCTTAAACTAATAACAAACATGTGGAAAAACTTTGTACTTTTGAATGTTAAAAAAAAAACATTGCTTTCTTATTCACTATGATACTACTCAGAAACAGATGATTGTAGTCACTCATTAGCAGTACTTGAACTTCCAGTTTGTCCAGATAATGAACAGAGTAAAATTAAATTTCACAGATCTACCAACACAAATGAAAGTAGAATGTTTTACATTGAAAACTATAGCTTAATGGTCTGTTTCTGTTTAAAATATTTACTCGATTTGCACGCACGCAGCAATAAAAGGAAACTTGACATGGATGTTGTCTTTGAAGATTAGTGCTGGATTATATTCGATTTGTTTCGTGATCCTGTTCTACAAGCTGAGGTGGTGCTTTGTGTATAATAACGTCCCAATATTTGCTCAATAGGCTTTGTTTAAACATGGCAGTGTCACGTCCAGCCTTTAGTTTCAACGTTAAAACCTGGAACCAGAGCTATAAAAATATTCTTGGTTTCTGCCCTGTGATAGAATTCCAGCTCCCCTTTTGATAAACAAAACTTATTGTTGTGATGATTCCTTTGTTGGGGATATCTAAAGTAGCTCAGTGATGCAGCCATTGTGTTTCTGCCTTTCACTCGGGCTGTGAAATCCTGCCAAGTTAAATAGTCCCAACACACAAAGGGAACAATGAAACGGGCTCTGCAGCAATGTGTCAGAGCACTTTTCTTTTCTTTTTTTTTTTCTTTTTTTAACAAAAAGTTCAAAGATAAAGAAAGCCAAAGTGCTGGTTGCAGAATCGAGTTACAAGAAAACTGTCAAAAACCTCTTGAATTTAAAATAAAATCTCCTGGATAGCACATTAAAACGTCTCGAGATTATAATTTAATTCTGCATTATGTCAGTCAAAGTAAATGTGCTTCATTTATTAAAGAAAAATGAAGTTGTTCACATACTTTCCCAAATGTTTATTTGTTGGGACTTGTTTTGAGGCTGTGTGAGGCCTCTGAAAGTCTGAACACATTGCCTGAAGATAATCTGATTTGTCTTTAACTCCAGATAATAATCTGCTGCTACAACCTTCAGGCCCTTGGTGGAATCTGGGGAGTCAGGGTCCAGCAGAGGGAATGGTTTGGGTGGGAGAAGGACCCAACTACCGCCTCTGTTCAGCATCACACAAACAGCTTTAAGTTACGCAACTAAACACGGAAATGAAGCAATGTGCCTTTCAAAATAAGACAGATTTTAAAGCCAGTATTTGGAAATCATTGTTTTACCAGCAGCACTTCCATAGACAGCAGTGGCTGTATCCACATTTTATGGATTATATGCATTAAAATAAAGAAACTTGGTCAAATTTTGTATTTAGCTGCCTTCATATAAACATTTTCTGTTGTGTTTCTGTTTCAAAATGTTTTAGTGGTTTGAAATGTTCTGTGTTCAGTTCAGTGACTGAAGCTAATGTGCTTTTCTGCTGCAAACTTGCAAACTGTTTTATTCTTGACATGCAAAACTTACTTTCATCCTTCCCCTGCTGGTAATGCTGTCGTTATGAGGTTTTTATTAACGTGTGATATAGACGTAAAACAGGAGGACCGTCATGTGGTGCTGCATTCTAGGGACAGGAGTTTTACCTCGTAAGCGATGTCCTTTTCTTTACTTTTGTTGTTATTTATTCATTTACTCATAGCAAAAAATGCTCAAATGGTCAAATCAATTGAACAGGCTAACAAAAAGGACAGAATGCTGTGTGTGTTAAATTGATTTCTCAGTTAAAATTATTCTTATATCAAGTCTGAAAACAACTGTTGCAACAAAAAAAGCAACAAGTGAGCCCAGAAAAGCCATGTTTTGTGTATTTATTATTATTCAAACCTCACAAGGAGAAGCATTCTAACTACCTGTAATCAATGGTGAGGCCTCCAGTTTTAAAAAGAGGGAAATATTTATACAGTTTGAGAAAACAATCACAAATGACTGCATTTCATATAAAAACCCAGATTTCTGCCTTAAGTTCTGCCTCTGATGGGTCAAAGATCCGATCATCACTCCTGGTTTTTGTTTTAGTTTTTTTACTTCTTCTCTATTAAATGCTGTATTTTTTAAGATAAGGTGCAAAAATAAACGTGGCTGTAAAACCTGCATTGTGAATGATCTTCAAACACAACGTCTCATACATTTCACAAACAGCAGACAAAAACTGGTTCAGTCTTGTGTCCTGACCGGCGGAGGGACACTCTTCAGGAGGACATATCTGGACAGGGAGGATGGAGGTCTTCAGGGAGGAGAGAAAGAAGCCTCATTGAGTTTAAAAATTGGGATTTTTTCTTGCCAACGGGAAATGCGATTCGTCTTATTTTGAAAGCTCCACCCGGATGTAGTGTCGCAGTAATGCTGCTGTTTTGACACCTCTTTTCCTCACAAGTGAGTGAAAGCTCAGGGGCCGTGGATATGTGAAAGCCGCAGGCTGGTATCCGCATACCGCTCAGGGTCTGCCCTAACAGAGACCCCCCAAATCATCACCAGGGGCCCACAGCTCATCACATGTCTCAGAAATTAAAAAAGAAAACACTCGAATGACTGCAGAGCGCTCCGTTATGTGAAGGTCTGAAGAGGATCCTTCTGATCTATGGAATAAACCCAGGTAGGGCATCATGTTCAGCCTTTAGTGCCTTTTATTTCCCTGCTGTCATTTAAGTGGCTGCCTGTCCCGTTGGGCTCCTTTTTTGCGTCAAATCCGCAAAGTGACAAAAGATGCGCCGGTAAAACCCGCTATATTCCTTAATGCGGACTGCCTCAGACGTGTCGATCCATCTGAGCAGCGAAACATTGTCCCTTGTTGATTTATTTTTATTTTATTTTTTCCGGCAGAATGAAGAGAAGAAGGCTGCCGTGGTGAGATAAACTCGGATCCGCAGCGAGGTTTGTTGTTCCAAGGCTGTGTTTGGGTCATATTTGTGGTGACATGTGTGCTCATGGGCCAACAGTTGCTCAAAATACAACCTCAGACAGTCCGGAGAAGGAGGAAAACACTGTTTCCAAATGTTTGAACTCAAACTATGTGCTTGCAGCCTCCGCCTGTCACTCCCTTTCCAACAACACAGAGGGGAGGAGATGAACACCAGATGTTGTCCCTGGCATTTTAGGCTTAATTAATTAATTTATCTAGTCTCTCTCAACAATAAATAACTCACACAAGCTTAAATTACAGCAATATAATGTAAGCGATGATGTTAATAATGTAAGAATTTATGTTGCTTTTGGTTTGTGTGTGTGCATGTCTGTTAGCAAAATATCTCATGTACCACGGGTCGGATTTTAGTCAAATTTTCAGGAAATAACCATTGGATGTAGGTCTATGGCTGATTAACTTTTGAAGTCAACCCAATTCAAGACACCAGCCACAGCCGGCTGATCTTACAAAACACAAAAATGCAGATTATTCAGTCAGTTTTACAGATTGTGTGCTAAAATTTGGTGTGATTGTAGCCTAAAGTCGTTCACAACACATACTCCAAGTCCTACTCATTACGCAAGATCTGAGTTTAAAACGTTGGCATCACCTGTTAAAGTCAACCCATTTTGTCTGTTATCAAAATGTCTCATGAACCACTGAATTTAAATTAAACCTTTGACAAGTAATCATCGGATCTCCATCTACAACTCAGTCATTTTGGAGTCAGTCTAATTCAAGCTGGCGACGTTAGCCAACACAAAAAATGGCTACAATTCTGTCAGTTTTACAGATATTGAGCTAAAATTTGACGTGGTGGTACCTGAGAGGCGATCACAACACGTAGTCATGGCATGAGATTGTGCATAAGATTAGTTTCAAGGTTTGACCAAAACGGCTGTAACTCTGTCACTTCTCAACACAAGGTGATTTTAATTTAAAATGCCCGACATAAAAGGTGGCAGGCAATCTGCATTCCTTCCAGGAATGGTAGACCTTTAATAGTTATTTTAGTTTTCACGCCACGTGCCTTTTTTCAGTCTTGCCTGTTTCTGCAAAGAAAACAAAATGCTAGGTAAATTGCTTTAACTGCTCCTCATGATTTCATTCTTTCAGTCTGAATCTATTAGTTTACAAATGAAGTCAGGTAGGAATCCCCGTGATCTGTGATGTTCACAGACATCTCTGTGATGTGCAGTGAGAGTAGGGAGCAGGCGGAAGAGAGCCCGGAGAGGTGGAGGGACCCTCCGAAGGGACAGGGAATGAAAATCAGTAGCGAGACGTGCTGTGATGGTGGTTAGAAGATGGTGACACTAACAAAAACACAGGAGTATATCAAAAGGAACAGCTCAGCTAAGGTTAGAGACAAAGCTGAGATGGTTTGGACTTGTGCAGGAGTAGGAACAGTGGCTATACTGGACAAATATAGACCAATATGGAGCCGCCCGAAGGAAAAGAGGAAGACCACAGATAAGGGTCACGGAGGAAGAAGGATGTCCAGATGATTGGTGTGACAGAGGAGGATGCTGGGATAGATGAAGGCAGAACATCCACTGTGGCAGCCCCTAAAGAAGAAGACTTTAAATCTTTTAGTTTCCTTAATTTGCAATATATGCAGAACAGAATCACAAACAAGCTCAGCATATGCCTGGGTGGAAATAAAGCGGTGGAGATGTTTCTGCACATTCAGAAGTGTTGCTGCTGTACAGTAGCAGTGGGGGCTGCTGTGTGTAGGCGGTGTAAGCAGAGGACAGATGAGTAGGCTCGTCCTGTGAGCACTGAATCAGCCTGCTATTAACATTTACACGTGGGAGCTCTGGCAGACAAGGTCGGCAAATCAAAGCTGCCAACATCTACCTGAGGAGTGTGCAGCAGAATATGAGAATGCGGCTTTTGATTGCTAAACGCCTTGTACTTAAAATCAACATTCTTATGAAAGAAAAGGAGAAAAAAAAAAGCATTTCAAAAGGGAAACTTGTACTGTCACACCAGCCTGCCTGTCGAGTGCCAAGTTTCCTGTTCTGGGAAAGTCCTTTCCTTCCCTCTGCAAAGTTCCCGAGCCATGCTGAGTTCAGCTTACAGCCTGTTTTTTTAAACATCTTAGTCACATCCACGACTTTTGCTGGAAGCACGATCCGTTTAACCAAACTCTCAGTGCATTTTAATGAACCCAAACTGTGAAAATTCCCTTAAAAATTACAGCCGTCAACTTGTTACTTTTGTTTCTCTGCTCACAATGAACATGAAAGCACGATGTACCGAAGCGTCAGTACGTGTTAAAAAAGGAGCCTAAGTCTTATTTAGCCTGACGGGGGCAGAGAGCATTCCATCCATTTTGTGTCAAGTGAACACAGCTCTTTGAAGGCTATTGAGGAGGGCTTTTGTAAAAACACCATTGTCTGGCTGCTCGCTGCCACGGTAACACTCTCACACTGGCAGCAGGACGAGAATGCTGCAGTCAGAAATGACAAAATGCCTCGCCAGAAAATGTGAGAGATTAAAATCCTGATTTTCTCCTCTTTTTTTTTTTTTTACCCCGACTGCACACAGTGAACTAATTTGTCAGATTTCTCACCAGTCAGTGCTTCTGTTCTTTGCCAAATGCTTTCAGAAAAGAGAGTCAGCCAAGCTATTTGCAACCTGATTGTAACTGGAGTTTAATGTGCTTCCTAATATGCCTTTCAGGATGGTAAAATGCACGGCTTATTCAGAGGGATTCTTTGCCTGGCTTTGCCAAAGCAACGCGTTTGCCCATGTTTATTACTAAGTGTCTCATCTGTATATATTATACATGCCAAGTGTGAAACCAACAACAGAAGAACTGTTCATTTACACAGACCAACCGAAGATAAACGGCACCTTGAGACAAAAATCTAAAGGATCTAGAGTCTAAAAAAAGAAGAGAAATTGTTGATTTTATTAGGAAACGTGTTTGCATTAGTTGCATGCGACGCAGAGCATGAAGTTCAGAGTTTACACAAGTTGGTAAAAAAGAGGGGTCTGTGCTCTGGGGCTGCACCAAAAAAGGCCAGTTGTGGAATCAGTGTTTCCATTCCTTTCAATGTAAAAAATGTTCCAATGATGTTTCTGCACACTTGTGTCTGTTTCACATGCATGCCATGTAAATGTTTATGTTTTCTAATCCCTTAAAGAGCATAAAAATGAGATGCAAAATTAATTTGCTTCTCTTGTAGCTAACTGTGTGAGTAATTTGATTTCCAGTAAGCAAAGCTGAAGATTAAATTGACTCCAGAAGTTAACGAGTTGTAGATATACATCCAGTGGCAAGATATTGTAATAACAGACACACACACAAGGGCAAAACCATTCTCGTCCATCTTCACCTTTCAGCTCCACTTTTACTGTAAAAAGAGTTTAGTTTAGAAGAGTTCCTCTCTTCCATAAAGGTCATAAATGGGCTGCATGGAAGAACGAAGAGCCACCATGCAGGACTCTGAAATCTTCCTGAAGCTGTCCTGCATGTGGTCCAGGGTGGAGAGATGCACTTCCTGCAAAGCTAAAAATGATTTTCTTGCTCAGCCACCACATTTCTTATCTGTTCCTGTCAACTGTCATCGCAGTTACACTACAAACTACAGAAACAAATAGCGGAAGGCACTTTATGATCTTGTTTCATCCTTCTTCAGCTCTGGATATTTTTGCTTTCATAATTCTGGACATTCGGAGCTCTTGGCAGGTTTTTCGGAAAACTGTTTGAGTCCGAGTTTTTATTTGTATCTCCTACTTTTCCTAATAAAGACTGAAAACATGCCCTGACTGATTAAGATTTGGAATCATTGTCATGTTAAGTCAGATCTCTTGGGATGTCTAAACTTTTGTAAGATTCTCCTCTCATTTCTCAAAGTCATACTGAAAAGAAAGTGACACTAATTTGAGTTAAATGATAAAAAGAAAGTTTGATCTTGACAGGAACTTTACTCTGGGGATTCCTCACTGTCACCACTGTTTATCCTAGATTACATTTCATACTGTCTGACAAAGTTGAGTCTGGCTTTGTGCACAAATTTGATGAGCTCACTGTGAGATTAGGTGGGAATGTTTGGCAGAGCAGTCAATGACTGGACTGCTGACATACGTTTTGCTCATCCACAAAGTGCCGACTTGTCATTTCCCATTTTCCTTTCATTCTGACAAAGCTTTTTGTTGGCCTGCTTCCTCTAGTTTAGATAGCAACCACCACACTGTTTACATACTGGACAAAATTACTGGCTATCAGTCCCCAACAGGCTCTATCTTCAGGCCAAAATGAGCCACATTTTTTTCCTAATGATAATATAAGAAATGTGTCTTCTTATATGTTTTACTGAAAGAACTATCAACATTTTTTTCTTCTGCAGGTCTGTTGAACATCATGTCAGTGAAATCAGATGTGAAAAATAAGTGGGCGGCAGTCAGGGACCGCCTGGGCTCCTCGCAGGACTCCGACACCCAGCAGGAGGCCAACCTGGAGAGTGCCGATCCAGAGCTGTGCATCCGGCTTCTGCAGGTCCCCACCGTTGTCAACTACTCCGGCCTGAAGCGCCGCCTGGAAGGCAGCGACCAGACATGGATGGTTCAGTTCCTGGAGCTGAGCGGGTTGGATCTCCTCCTGGAGGCTCTGGACCGGCTCTCGGGTCGGGGATGCTCCCGCATCGCGGACGCCTTGCTGCAGCTCACGTGCGTCAGCTGCGTCCGCGCAGTGATGAACTCATCGGCGGGCATCCACTTTATTATAGAGAACGAGGGATACATCCGGAAGCTCTCACAAGGTTGGCTAATTGCACTTTTTTTATAAACATGTGTTCCAGGTTTCAGTTCAGTCCCATGTGAAAAAAGAGCCACATGTATGACTAAATACATGTTCAATTTAAGATTTATTGCAACCCCAACTATGATAAAACTATAACATTGTGTACAAGTTAATAAAAACAGAATACAATGTCTTTCAAACTTTATAAACCCATATTTTATTCACAATAGAATGTTGTAAACATATCACATAGATTTTTACTTGTACCTAATTTAGTATATTTTAATTTAAATAAGCATATCTTATGTTTAAGTCAAATCAAGTCAAGTCAAATTTATTTATATAACACTTTTCAGCAACAAGGCTGTTCAAAGTGCTTAACCCTTCTGTGGCCTTTGAGTCAAACTGACCTGAAGTAACAAGGGCTTCTCTTTCTCTCTTCAGTTATGAGGGCTTCGGGAGGGTTAAGAACAGGAAGGACCTCTTTATTCTTATATTACATAATACTGTTTTGGTGTTCATGTGATTTTATGACTCATTCTGCTGAGTTGATGTTCCTGTCATGCTCAGCTGTATAGAAACATGAATCATAAAAGGTTTGCTTCAGGAAACTGCTGAAAATCTAATGTCAATGGTGAATATTGGATTTTCTTATCCTCGAGCATGTCTGCACACATAGATGTATTTTTATCACAGTGCCACACAGGCAACCAGAGCCGCAGAAACCAAAGTTCAACTTAACTGCAGGACAAATCATCCTGTTTGGGTTTAGACACAAAAAAGGAACTTTACTTGTGTTCATGTCTCTGTGATGTTTCCCAGCCTTGGACACGTCAAACATCATGGTGAAGAAGCAGGTGTTTGAGCTCCTCGCAGCCCTCAGCATATTCTCTGCCGAAGGTCACTGCCTGGCTCTCGATGCCTTGGATCATTACAAGGCAAGCAGATACATAAATACGGCACAAAGTCATTTATCACAAACTAAACTGCTGTACAACTACCCCCAAACTGTCTTAGATTTGAAGTGTTCTTACCATCTTTGATTCCCCGCCATCAGGGTGTGAAGGCCCGTCAGTATCGTTTCAGTGTGATCATGAACGAGCTGCAGGCCACAGACAACGTCCCTTACATGGTCACTCTCCTCAGCGTCATCAACGCGCTCATCTTCAGCACAGATGACCTGAGGCAGAGAGATAAAATAAGAAAGGAGTTTATCGGTAAGTAACCCGTCCCCGTTTGAGCGAGGTGACGTTGATGTAAATTCTCAATGCTAAGCAAGGGGTAAAAAGCGGGCCATCAGCTACAAATTTCTTTGTCACTGGGTCTTGGCTAAGAATAGGTTGAATGGCCTCATTCTTACTCAGACAAGTGAGAACAAAGTGTGGAAATCATTGTGTTTTCAAGGGTTTAGCGCCACAGCTAATTGGCTGTTGTGACTGTGAGTGAAAGGAACACGTCAACTCTCTCAGACTGATCAAACTCCATTGAATTTGGGAAATTTTAAACAGTTCTTTGAGACAATAAACTGATTTAATGAAATCAGTCTTAGGAACTGTTCCAAAAACTATATTTGTATTAAATTGAGAGAAAGAGCCAGATTTGAACCTAAGACCTTCACACCAAGCGCACACGGTGTTAATCACTAAGCTACAAGCCTACCTGAGAAGCACAGCATTTGAAAATAGGTTGGCAAACATATAATTGCTGCAGCTTTAGGATTACCTCAGTTCCTATCACCTGAAAGCAATCAGCCATCTGATTAGCCACGCCTCTTTTGTGATTAGAAACCTGTGACTTCCTGCTGTTGACTATAAACATACTCTTGTGACTGAAAGAAAAATTTAGTACCAAAAGCCGAAAACGTAACATTGAATCTGTGTTTTATTGGTTATGTCTTTGCAGGCCTGCAGCTACTTGATAGCCTGCCAAAATTAAGGTGAGCCAGCTGTTTGGTGTGCATGTTTGATTCCCTCAGTCTTTTAAATTACACAATAAAATTAGTTTTTAGAGGAAACTCCTAAAGCCCAGAAGCCATGCAGGATAAGTAGAGCTTTGCTGACATTTGCACTCACTTAAAAACGCCACCATTAAATTAAAGGCTTTGTATTCCTGGAAGGAGTTGTAGTAGTTTTGGTCAAACCTTGTAAAGGACAAAAAGCATGTGATATTGTGAGACATGTTGGTGCTCAGAGAAAGCATTGAAGATGATTTTTAGCTACTACCAAACCTAACTTAGATAAATATGTAAAACTGGCTGAGTTATAGCCATCTTTGTGTTTACTAAGATGGATTAGCTGTGACGGTCATCTTGAACTGAGGTGGCTCCAAAGTTAATCAGATGTAGATGTACATTCAGTGAGTCCTTTCTGGGGGTTCAATTTGTTCAATGGTCCTTTGGTGGCAAGAAAAGGGACTAAGACGTTTCTGCTCAGTAATTGTAACATTTTGTCTCCAGGGAGCAGGAGGACGAAGACTTGATTATTCAGTGTGAAGCTTTCGAGGAGGCAATGGCTGAGGACGAGGAGGAGATGCTGCGAGTGTATGGAGGAATTGACATGAGCAATCACCAGGAAGTGTTCACGGCACTCTTCAACAAGGTGAGAACAGAGCACTAGGATGGCTTCAGCTGTTAAGAGTTGAGACTGCCCAGTTAAGTAGAGGCTCAAGGAGGACAGAGATTAGTGTAGATTCCTGCATGAGGTTTATCCAATTAGTGTGATTTGTGTGTGCAGGTGAGCAGCTCTCCAGCTTCCCTCCAGCTACTGTCCATCCTGCAAACAATGATGGTGCTCGGACCAAGCCGCACAGACATCTGGCTGGCTCTGGAAGCCATCACTAACAGAGCCATACTCCTCGCCCAGGACTGTGAGTCAGCACTACAATAAAAAAAATAAAAAAAAAATAATGCATTCAGTCAGGACAACACTCACTAATGGCCAGCTGATTAATGTGTGAAGGGGAGCGATTATCCAGGAAAATGGATTCAAGTGGGCGATTTAAAGTGAGACTGAGTAACGGGAGGGAATGAAAGCTTTGATGTAGATAAGGAAAACCAACTTGAAATGTTGTTTATGGGTGTTGTGTGACTGTGTGCTGCAGCTAAGCTGGAGTCCTGTGAAAAGATCCTGCAGCGGCTGATGTTTCTCAAACGGAGGAGCAGCAGCATCGCAGGTCGCCACGAAGTCGACGGGTTTGTGGTAAAGCTGGACAAGGCAGTGCAGACGAATCTGGACAAACCAGACGAAGACAAGCCGGATGTGAGCGCAGTCTCTGCTAAGAAGCTGTGTGCCTCAGCTCCTCCACCGCCGCCTCCTCCTCCACCGTTACCCGGAGGGCTTGGCAGTCCCCCACCACCACCACCTCCACCTCCACCTTTACCCGGAGGGTTTGGCAGTCCCCCACCACCACCACCTCCACCACCACCACCTCTAATGCCTGGAATGTCTGCCCCACCCCCTCCACCGCCATTACCAGGGATGATGGGTGCACCACCACCGCCTCCCTTGCCTGGAATGCCTCCTCCACCACCTCCTCCCCCTGGCATGATAGTGGCTCAGAGTAGCCAGGCGCTGGGCTCCAGCACACCAGCAAAGCCGAGCAGGTGTCCCACTCTGAAGATGAAAAAGCTCAACTGGCAGAAACTCCGTCGTGTTTCAGGCGAGTGAGGGAACACTTTCTTGTAAATGTCCTGGTTATTTTTCCAACAGTCTCTTATGTACCTTTTTAAAAAGATTTAAAAAAGAAAAGTCAGACTTAGTTGTTAGGCTTAATCTAAGGGTAAAGTTGCCTAAACAAACATAATGGCAATATCTTTTGATTTCCACTGAAACAATTAGAATTTGACATCAAAAGGTCTCTGAGACAAACATTGTAATGCTAAAAATTTATTTTCCAGAAATTTACATTTAAATCTGTTACTTGGACACCAAATCTTAAGTTGAGCGACATCCCCCTGACTACTAGTAGTTCAAATTTGTCTTCTGTGGAGGACATTTGTAAACCTGAATATCTCCCATCCACTGCATATTACTGAAATAACTCCTTTTGCTATCTAAAGAGGACATTTATGGCTTTTCTCTGATCCCAAATGTAAAGGGCTGGGGCTTTGGTACCTTACAAAGATTGGGGAATTTTTAAAAAAAACATTGTACTGATTGGACAATATGTTTTTCCCCTCTGGTAGTCAGGAGGATATTACGGAAACTGAAAGTCCCAGTAAAGCAGATGACCTTTTTGTTCAGTTGCCAATCTTTCCAAATCAAAAACCTGCAGCCTAATGAAGTTCTCTAAACAGTTTTGTGCATTTTCAGGTTTTTCCCCTGCAGCCTCTTTCAGTTTAGTATTTGGGTGGGGTTCCTGTGTCACAAACCTCCTTGGCAGCAAAAAAAAAAGAAGCAGCTCAGTGGTGTGGTTTGGATATTGAGCCAGCCAGGGGAAAACCTTCCACTTCTTACAGCCCATTTCTGGTGTCCAGAAACAGAAACTACCTATCAGCTATATATAATAATTCTGCTCACTTAAAAAACTGTTTTCACACAAACAATTTTTTAACTCTTTTGGATGTGAATACCTAAAAATAGCAGCTGAAATACTGACTTTGTCTCAATAATGGTTTTGGGTGCTATATATTTCCTGGTGTCATATACATAGCCTACTGGTGAAATGAGAGTGAATACTAGACTTTGGTTTATTTGTAGCAAATTGCTAAAAATGATGTAACAATAATGTACACAGCGCTTTGTCTTGCCCTTACATGGCAACTTTTTAACAATGGGTGTTTAATTTACAGTAAAATTGAACACCGCTTTGTGCAATTTTGGTACAAAATGAATTTTCACAAGCTCACATCAGGTTTTGTATTTGTTTGTTTTTTTTAATCCCCTTTGTGAACGCAGATGGCCAGTCCATGTGGGCCTCGGTTCAGAAAGAACCGCCTCCTCGCGAGCCTAACTACAGCAGCATCGAGGAGTTGTTCTGCCTCCCGGTGATCGAGCCCAAAGACAAGGGGGCAGCTACTCCTGCCAAGAAGGAGCCTAAAGAGGTGTGACAAGTTAAAAGCGTTGAGAACAAACCCCAGCTGATCAGCAAAGCTTAACGTTGTCTTTTTATTTTTTTGCAGATAACCTTCATTGATCCAAAGAAGAACTTGAATATGAACATATTTCTGAAACAGTTCAAATGGTGAGCCATGATCTTAAATTTTTGACATGCTGGCCTATTTTAGTTTTTGGTTTTCTTACTCATAAGTAGCTTTCTTTCACTTTATGTTCAGCACAAATGAGGAGTTTGTGGCCATGATCCATAAAGGAGATCGCAGCAAGTTTGATGTAGAGGCGCTAAAACAGCTTGTTAAGCTGCTACCAGAGAAGCATGAGGTTTTTGTAACACTTTTGCCATTTTGTTTGATACTCTTCTGCATACTCCTACAAACTCATGCTCATTTGAATTGTACCTTTTTGGTGTAGATTGAGAATTTGAAGTCTTTCCAAGGAGAAAAAGACAAGCTGGCAAATGTTGACCGTTTCTACACCTCCCTCCTGACTATACAGTGGTAACGTTCAGATTTATTTCTGGTCTAAATGCTGCATGTATGTATGATATAATCCTGTTTTTTGCACATTTACTGTCCTGCTGCTGTTCTCTTCAGTTATCAGCTAAGAATTGAATGCATGTTGTTGTGTGAGGAGACGACTTCAATGCTGGAGATGCTCCGACCCAAAGTTAGGCTAGTAGAGGAAGCCTGCCATTGTAAGTAAGCCACCTGTGCAGATCTAAGACATGCCTTTTTGATTGCTTGAATTAACTTGATGTGAAACATTTCTCAGCTCTCAAAATGAGCCCACTGTTGCCAAGCTTCTGCAGACTGATCCTCGACGTTGGAAATTTTCTCAATTATGTAAGCACCCCTCCCCTTCATCTACGCTTTTAATTAAGCTGACATTTAGCTGTGGTGTGCCTTTTTAATCATCGATCTACTTTTCAGGGAAGTCACACGGGAAACGCTGAGGGGTTCAAGATCAGCTCGCTGCTGAAGCTTACAGAGACCAAGGCCAACAAGAGCCGCATCACACTGCTCCATCACATCCTGGAGGTATTCAAAGTGCCGAACAGCTGCCATAATTCTTTCAGTCACAAATCTATTCAATTACCAAAGCTGTGGTTTTCATTTTGCAAAGGAAGCAGAGGCGAACCACCCGGAGCTGTTGGCTCTGCCGGATGATATACAAATCTGTGAAAAAGCAGCAGGGTACAGACATACTTTCCTAAATGCTCATTTATTTGTTTAAATTGGTTCTTAGTGTACTTATGAGATGTATAACAAGACCTCCTTATTTTATTTTAAATCAGAGTCAATCTGGACTCTATTCAGAAGGAGACTAGTGCATTGCTCAAACAGCTGAATGGGGCCGCAAAGAAAGTGGCCAACTCTGACGCTGAGGTGAAAGAGCAATATGCAGAAGTTCTCGAGGTAAGAGGTCAAACTCTTTCTCTCCAAATAAAAGCAACAAGGGTAAACTTGGTTCTGTTTTTAGCAGCTGGGTTGCTTCCTGAATGCTCACTCTGTTCTGCAGGAAAATCAAAACGCATGCCAAGCTTTATGTGAAAGGTTCGCTGCAATTGAGAAGAAGAGGAGTGATCTGGCCATCTACTTATGTGAGGACGTGAATCAGCTGTCGCTCGAGGAGCTCCTTGGAACCATCAAGACTTTCCGAGAACTTTTCATCAAGTCACTGAAGGTTAGAGAGAACAAATTTGTTGATGTTTGTCAGGTTAGGACAACTTGTTCATGCATGAATGCACTGCAGTTGAGGCTGTGTGGGAGTTTTGTTTGGAATATGTGTATCAATAGTCTGGATAATTACTGAAGGAGATTGATGTTTCCACCCAAAATGAAACAAAGACAAATGGCCTTGAATGTTTTGTACTTTGGCAGTGACATTCTTTCTTTCACGATAAAAGGAAAACAAAATGAGGAAAGAACAAGCAGCCAAGGCTGAGAAGAGAAAGAAGCAGCTGGCAGAAGAAGAGGCCAAGAGACAGAAAGGAGAGAATGGAAAAATAAGTAGGTTCAAAGCGGTGTACTAGAAATCCTGAACAAAAATGGTTGCATGTTTTTGAAGACTCTCTTTATTCCAATCTTTCAGTCAAGAAAGGCTTTATGCCCCAAAACGATGGCTGCATCATCGATCACCTGCTGGCGGATATCAGGAAAGGTTTCAGCCTGAGAAAGACCCGGCCAAGGTGCGATTCGGAAAGCCTCCCCTCTAGTGAAATGCGTAGAGATACCTGCCCACCTGGTAAGGACAAGAGACAGTGGTCTCCATCTGCAGTTCCTAGCTCCGTCCCTGATCCAATGTGCAAGCCACAAAGCTGCCCTGTAGGATTGTTTGTGCTTCCTCACCATCTCGCTTTGTTGCTGCTGCTAAAGTTTCTTTTACTTGGCAAGCTGTTTGTGATGTTGAGTTGCTCTCTGTAGATCATATAATTAATTCCATAAATGCATACACCGCAGTTGGTACATTTTTGCGTCTCACCTCCAGGGTCAAGTGTGAAGTCTGTGGACGAAAAAAACGTCGAAGCGGCCACCACTTCCGCTCCCTCCAAACCTCAGAAAGAGGATCACCAGCGTCTCGCAGGCGAAGTGAACGGTTTCATCAGCCCATCCGAAGAGACTGCGCCAGCTCCTCAGCTCACTGCAGCACAAAGGGGGACAGCTGCGCCCCCCAACACCCCCGCGGAAGAGCCAGCCACAATGACGCAGACCCCCCCAGACAGGCCTGTGCAGCTACAGGATGGTCATCATCCAGAGACCCCTGCAGCGTCAAGGCTAGATGAGACGCCTCCTCAGCCTGAGGGGCAAGTTCCACCATCTCTGTCCACAAACGGCTTCTCTTTAGACTCAACAGACACTAGTGTCCTCAGTCCCTTGTCACTGTCAGATTCAGACCGGACGGAGGATGTGGTGGACGGCTCGTCCAGCCTGGTGTCTGAGAAGGTGACGCCTGAGGAATCGGGGAACATCAGCATCAACACCCAAGAAAATTCATCTGATACAGACATTAATGTGAAACACGGCAGTGAAAGCAGTGTAACAGAAGACAAAGAATCGAACCACGAGAAAAGCTTTTTAACAGAAGCGGTGGGACAAAAGACGAATGAAGAGCGAGAATGTGTGCTTGTGAGAACAAGTGATGAAGCTTTGAGTGGCAAACATTCAGCCGCTAAAGCTGGTGGGGTTCAGCTGGATGAAGGGATCACTAAATGCGATGTCCTAGATGAGCCAGAAGATTTGCCATCAGCGTCTGAAGCCATGTCTCCTTCTCTTAAACCAGAACCAAAGAAACAGCTGAAGCTCTTTAAACGAAACAAAAAGAAGAGTAATCAAGGTAATCTATCTATTCACTTAAATAAAGGCTGTTTTTGGAATGCTAGTCTCTTCATGCATTTTAAAGGGAAATCATTGATTGTTCTGATTTTATTACAACTAATATTTTATATGATGTATTGTCTATTTAAGATTTTATAAATGTTTTTGCATGAATACATGCATTATGATGGAACAACAAATGCAGTGTGCAGCCCTTGATTTGTAGACTTGAACACTAAAATGGATTTAATTCTTTGGTCAGTCTGAATGTTCTTGTTTCTGATTCTCTGAAACACAAGGTAACAGTGGGAAAGGACATAAACATAAAACGGGCTGTGTGTTGCAGTGAGGTAGGTGGGGGGGAAATATCACGACGAACTTAATCATCGTCAGAGCTCTGTGCCAATAACACGTCATCTGTTGGTCTAACTGGATTCTGGATTTCATTTGTCTGTGTTGTCCAACTTTTAACGCTTGCACTCTTTTTTTTTTTTCTTTTTTTTTTTTTAACTTTCTCCAAAATTCAGTTATCATGCTAAAACTTTGCCTTTGTGATGCTAACAATCAAACCTGGTGGAAGCAAAATTCACACCACCAATGCAAAGCATTTAATCCAGTTCTGATCTCAATCAGCCTTGCAGTTTGTGAAGTCATTGTGGACTGAGCTGTGCCATGAAAGCTGTCACTTTTGTGTCCTTTGTCCATATTTACTTGTCTGCGAATGGGACTGTTTGTTTAATCACCCAACAGTCTCATGTGCTTCCTGTAAACTTTGCTTGTGACTCAATGAATGCTGATGCAAATTGCCTCTAAAAATGTTTCATCACTATTAAAAAAAAAGGGGGGGAGGGATTGTAAAACTAATATTTTTAATGTCTAACGTGTTTTATCTGTGAATAAATTTTAAATGACAATAAAAGTCTTTTATAAAATATATATATATATTTTGATTCTGCTCATTCATTTCATTATGTTTCTCTTTAGGTGACTCCAGGAAAAGGAAAGCGAAAGGAAAACGAAAATGTTAACGATTTCATATTGGAGTTCTAAACTGGAAGGATGGTTTTATTTTGTGGAGAAAGACTAAAGATGAAGTTCTACAAAAGATTTGACTCATCCAGAGCTGGAGTTTTCAGAGTGGATGTCAACGCATCCCTTTATGTACATTGGCTCTTTTTGTGTACAAATTGTTCTAAAAAAAAAAGAAAAAAAATATGAATGTATTTATATATTTCTATGTTTGTATTGCATTGTAATAGGTGAAATGTGTTTTGCTATGAGTTCTGGTTAACTAGCAGCACCCATAACGGGGAAAAAAAAGTGTTGGTGCAAAAATATTTAATTTATCCAAACAAACCTGCTTGTGTCTTAATTCCTTTCTATAAGCTAATTATCTACAAAAGTACAAATATTTGGTTGTAACTTTTAATGTTTTATTAAAATTCACTGTACTGTTTTCAAGGGTTTTTTAAAGCCCTTTTTATTGCAGGGTGCATAAAAAAATGTCAATAAACAATGCCATAACTAATGAAATTACCATGATTACCTGAATGAAGCCTGTTGTCCTTTTCTCTTGCAGCTTTGCAGATCTTCAAAAACTACAGTTGTGGTCACAAGTTAACATTTAAGCATAATTTGGGGTCTTTTAATGGTTTATTTAAATATTTTCTTAATCCAGAGTAAAAAGAATAAATTTAACTTCAAGAAGTTTCAAAAGCAAAAGTTTGGTGCACTAGTTTGAATTTATCACACATTTTCTCAAATCCACACAGGGTTAGAATTTTACTGATCATGTTGCACATTAATCTAACAGGTGATACAAAAAGTTCTAAAATAGGGGTTCCCAAATAAAATATCATGGTCCAATCTGGACCCAAATTAAATCTTATCTGGACCCAGATTGATAGTGAATTTTAGTCAAATTATTATATACCATTTCCAGATAAATCTGTAAAATTAAAGTCCACGTTTTATTATGAAATTTATGCCTATGGTGGTGTATTTAGGCGACTGGCGGCAACTTTCTCTTTCCTAAAAAGTTGTAAAGCCCTGTTATCATTATCAAGGTGTATCCAAAAATAATCACAATGACAGATGCCATAACAGAAGAATTTACCTCCATGCGTCCCTGTGTGAAGGCTGTTGTCTCTGATCCTGCAGCTTTGGGGATCACTTGGAAAGGCTGCTTCCCTCTGTGCGTCATCAGCTCTGAAGTTACAGATATGGCAATGCCTCTCTTGAAGACAGCCGAGTCTCCTTGAGACGGGAAGACTAAAGCAACCCCGCCGTCATGTCGCTCAGCTGGTCGTCCAAAGACCAGAAAAACACGAATCAACCTGCGGGGACTGGACAGAAGCGGACGCGCACTGACGCGGGGAACAAGGTGACGGTGGTGCTCGGTGCGCAGTGGGGAGACGAAGGGAAGGGGAAGGTCGTCGACTTATTGGCAACTGAGGCTGACATTGTCTGCAGGTGTCAGGTAAATGTTTGGATTTGCCATTTCATTCGAGGGAGATGTCTTCTTGGGTCCTTTTTTTTCCAGACTGATCACCCTGCAATGGATCTGGTCACTTATTGGTTGCCTGGAAGGACGCAGTAAGGTGTTCAGACTGAAAGACCTCTGTTGTCTAAGAATATTTTGAAATAATTTGTGCTTAAACTATAAGTTGGTAACTCAGTGGTTGTTACTGATTACCCGTAGAAAGTGGCAGCGATGCCAAATGTCACCAATAATTTACTTGAATGTCAGGAGTTCTGCGTAAAGTTGCTCTGATTCGCTCAGCTAATCAGATTACTTGACCCGTGAAAAGAACACAAGTGATATCCATTACAATTAATCATAAATAAAACCCTAGACAGGTTTGTTTGTCCGAGTGCAAACGACATGCAAGACTCCTGAGGTCACTCCTGCGCCGGAACGCACTCTGAAACCTGTCAACAGTTGGGTTGTTTCCCTTTTTTTCCACTGGCAGGACTTGTACCCTGTGTTCTGAAGGCTTTTACAGCCCCACCCGCCGGGCTGTGGAGGTCACATTCTCAGGCTGGTTTGATATGTGAGAAGGCCAGTCCAGCCTGGGAGGGGAGGGGAGGGGAGGGAGTGTCCACCAGCAGCCGCCAAGTCTGTTAGATTGGGTGCTGGAAACGCTTGGCAGAAGAAAATGCCTCATCACTGTCTCATGTAAATGAGATGAGACATGTCTGTGTGGAGTTGATTTTCTGGACAATATTCATCTTTCTTTACAGGGAGGCAACAATGCAGGGCACACTGTGGTGGTGGACGGCAAGGAGTATGATTTCCACCTCCTCCCCAGTGGAATCATTAACACTAAGAGCACATCGCTCATCGGTAAAAGCTTCAAAACTTCAGTTTTTACAGAGTCTACTTCACTTATTTAAATACTCTAAACCTTGCCCTTTGCCATTTCAGGGAATGGAGTAGTCATACATCTTCCTGGATTGTTTGAAGAGGGAGATAAAAATGAAAAGAAAGGTATTTTTAATGAAAAAATGTGTGAAAGAGGTGTGTGAGCTCACAGAGATGTAATTTTTATTCTGTGGCCAGGTCTGAGAGGATGGGAGAAGAGGCTGATTGTTTCAGACAGAGCTCACCTTGGTACGTTGAAGAAAATTTTCTTTAATTCAAACACAAATACCTTCTCTAAACTGGATAAAATAAAATTAAAAATACTGTATATCTTCTGTTCTCCACAGTCTTTGATTTTCATCAAGTTGTTGATGGCTTACAGGAGACTGAGAGACAAGCACAAGAAGGAAAGAAGTAAGTGCGGAAACGTACAATCAACAGGCCTGAAATCGACATTAAAATATGTTGAACTTCACATTAATTTTGTGTATTGTTAACATGACAGCATTGGAACAACAAAGAAGGGCATTGGGCCTGCGTACTCCAGCAAAGCATCCCGGATTGGCCTGCGTGTCTGTGACCTCCTGGGAGACTATAATGACTTTTCAACCAGGTAGCAATTTAGAAAAATGAAGCAGAGGAGTTTAACTTCTTCATGAGAAGTCATAATTTATACATTTTAAAAACTTCTTTCAGGTTTAAGAACCTTGTTCACCATTATCAGTCCATGTATCCAGCTTTGACAGTCGATGCTGACGACCAGCTTAAAAAACTAAAGGTAGGCGCTGATTTTTTTGTTTGTTTTGTTTATTTTTTTAAAAAGTCCAAGACAAGCGCATTATTTATCATAATTCAGCCACACATGACAATTTTCTTTCACAGTTTCATGGAGGTTTTAGCAAATTTGATGGTACTATTAACAAATTTGTTGATGAATGAAAAGGTTTCCATGTTTTGTGCAGGACTATGCGGACAGATTGCGCCCCATGGTAAGAGACGGGGTCTATTACATGTATGAAGCTCTTCATGGACCTCCAAAGAAGATTCTAGTTGAAGGGGCCAATGCTGCTCTGCTTGACATTGACTTTGGTAGAGTTTTATTTGAAGCATTTATTGCATTCTTGGACACAGTGCTGTTTTAATTCATTAAATCCTCCTATTTTTAGGCACATATCCTTTTGTGACATCATCAAACTGCACTGTGGGAGGGGTGTGCACTGGTCTCGGCATCCCTCCGCTCAATATTGGTGAGGTGTATGGTGTAGCCAAGGCCTACACCACCAGAGTGGGAATCGGAGCCTTCCCCACAGAACAACTCAACGTAAGATCTCAATGTTACAGTAAATTATTAGCACAGATATTAGCTTTCTGCTTCTAGTCTACAAAAGAAAAGACAGGCTGAATTAATATTCAGCCTGACGTGTTTACAGTTTGTAGTTGTGTAACTATAGCGTGAGGATAGGGTGTATTCTGACTCAGAACAGGTGTCGAATTTTGTGAGACTTGGTCTTTACCGCTTTCCCAGATCACATGTTGCACAGATAAATTTAGGGCCAGATTCTGGGTTAAGGATATATTTACTGTACGAGTCTGGATTATGTTACCTGTTGCTGGAACTGACCATTGAGACAAAGGTCAAGAGGTTAAAACTTCCCTCTCAGGCTCTGACACTTCATTATATCCTTCTGTTTATATTGCCTATTGTTATCTGGTTTGTCAAACGGACATCATTTAAGTTCATGAAGAAACAGGAAGATATTTTTCCTGGGTTTTTTGCAGGCAGTTGGAGAGTTACTGCAGACGAGAGGTCATGAGGTGGGTGTGACCACAGGAAGGAAGCGGCGTTGCGGCTGGTTGGATCTCGTCATTGTTCGATACGCTCACATGATTAATGGCTTTACTGCGTGAGTGGCATGAGATGTTTAGGCAAATTATCAGGTGTTTTGTAGCTGCTGTGTTTTACTAATGTTGCACAATCATCCTGCAACATGAACCAGAACAAACATTCTGTACATCTGAACTGTTGTCACGTGTCCCGCAGCATTGCTTTGACAAAACTTGACATTTTGGATGTGCTGGATGAAATTAAAGTTGGAGTTGCCTACAAACTCAATGGGAAGAGAATTCCTCATTTCCCAGGTAATTATAAAGAAAAGACAAGTATTATTTGCTGACAACAATGTTATTTCAGGATCTAATATTAGCTCTAAAAATTGGTCATGTCTGCCATGCTTTTATTGCAGCCAACATGGATATTTTGCACAAAGTGGAAGTTGAGTATGAGACCTTACCCGGATGGAAGACAGACACATCTGCAGCCAGGAAGTGGAATGATCTCCCAGCCAAGGCACAGAACTACATCCGCTTCATTGAGAACCACATTGGAGTCCCCAGTATGTTTGAAACACAAGTGACAAATTATATCTATTTCCTCTGCAGATCACACAAAGAGGCTAGATATAAATAGCCCAAGTTGACATGTTGTCCATTAGGTGGCAGAATTTAACTATCAGAGATGGCTTTGTCTATGATTTCTACTTTTTAAAAAATCTATCTGTTTCTTTTTCTTTTTCTAGTCAAGTGGGTTGGCGTTGGAAAGTCCAGAGAGTGCATGATCCAGATGTTCTGAACCAAAATACCCATTTGATGAAGAAAAATGTGGCATGATGAGGCATTTTTTCCATCACTAAAACCATGTTCTTTTCAAAAGATAAAAAACAAAACATCTATATAACCACTGAGCTGTGTTGACTGTGGGTCTTTTGTGGCAGTTTCCAAAAAGGTTTTGGACCAGGTGCAAGAACAGAGAGATTACAAGAATGAAAAATAATCAACTTCTTTTTTTCTGTAGCACCATATAAGCAGTGATACACCTCAATGTGCTTTACTGCACAAAAGCAAAACTTAGAAGGACACAGGAAATAAAACCAAGTATAAAAGATTAAAAGAACAACACAACTTGTAAAGTTAATTTGCAAAATGTATTAAAATACAACAACCTTTAAAAGCAAGAATGGAAAAAAGATAGATAGGAGGTAATTAAAATTATTTACACATCTGATCATTAAGTTAAATATATGCTCTTTTGGAAAGGTAGTTTTTAATTTTAGTTTGAAAAACATATCTGCATTTTGAAGATTACATTTAATATGTCCAAATTAATGAGGAAATATTTCACTTTCAAAACAGCTGTAGTCCAGTTTATCACTTACACAGGGATGTAGGGAAGAGATCATGCAAGATATCGTGAAAAACATTTCAAAATGAGCACATTTTTATAAAAAATAAACAATTATTGCTCTCAGTTTTATATTTAAAAACTAAACACAAAATGATCGATAGTCCCTGAATGCAGCATTGGAGCTAGAATTTGTCACGTGACAACAAAGCAGCGCTAAGATTGGTTTCTATAGTCACGTGATAGTAGAACATGTTTGTGATTGGCTGCCTTTAGTCCTCCTTTTATTTTTCCCGCAACAAACATGCTGTATTGAAGTCCGTCGGAGCACGGGGGGTGCACTTTTAGCAGCTAAAATGCCCAAACGAACCTGTCCTTTTCCCGAAACGTTTTCCTCCCAGTACAAAATACACGTTGGACAACGCGAGCTGAACAACTATGGCTTGTTTGGGAACAAATACAGACAAGAAATATACGGTAAGTCAGTGGCTGTGGTTCATGTTTAGCTACATTGTCCCGTTAGCTGCTAATGCTAGCTTCGTAGTTGTGCTGGATTCGCATTTTTTTCAGTTGTTTAACACAAAATCTTGGTTTTTTTTTTATCTCTGAAAGACTTGCTTTCTCCCTTCTGTTGCTCTGTTTATTCAGTTTTTGAGAATAATCATTCCTTGCATCTATCTTTTTTTGTAGTTTATTTATATAAACAACAACTTATATTTAAGCTTAACGCGTTTAAAGCGTTTTAGTTTGACATTTTTGACTTCTGTCACAAATGTAAGCTATTAATTAAGGTTTAGGCTTCAAAGTAATGCGTGTTATCCGTTAGGTGGGCGTTTCTGGGGGAGGTCAGCTGACATGCAACTTCACCCATGACTGGTTTGTTTTTTCCTCCTCAGATAAGACAAAGAACTTGCTTTTCAGCGGCGCCAAAGCTGTAATGGACAAGATATGGACAGGAGAGGAGAAGTGCGCAGACTCACAGCCCAGTGGACAGCCGTCCTCGTGCAGTCAACCCCTGCTGAGGGGACAGACAATTATTGGACATGATGGGAGACTGACGAGAACAAGTGCTGCACAAGGTCAGTCCAAACTGAAGCAGGGAAAAATAAATTAAGAACAGTTTAAAGACTCTGTTAGGTTAATATTAAATTAGTTCTGTGTACAAACCTGTTGTCACCTGTGAGATCTTTTTCAGCTATTTATCAAAAAACAGACATCAGTTTCCTAAACCTAATTAAAATCTTATTTAACATGCACGATTCGACCATAACTCTCATATTTTGGATTCCATTTAAACTTTGGTTGTGCTGTCAGTAATAAGTGCCTTAAGTAAACATATGAACCTTTTTTATTCATTACATTTTCAATGTTTCATTTTGCCTTTTCCATTTGTCTTTTGCCCGTGAATCAACTGACATGAGCACCCAGATATTAAAATAAAAAACTTAAAAATTTGGTTTTGAAATTCAGCCGTGTATTTAATGACCTCCACTGATGGTTCTGAGTGCCACACTATCTGTTATACAAGCTGTGTTCAGCTGCTTTTGTTGGTTTTTCTTAAAGCATGACATCAAAATCAATACTAAGAGGAGTTTGACTGGTGCTGATTCATGAAAGGGAAAATGGTTTGTCTGCCAAGATTGTAAATTTTTGTTTTTTAAAGTAGAGCTTTTTGTGTAAACAGTGCATCGATTACAATCTGTTTATATAAATACTTGATTTTGTTCCAGTGGGGTAATGCTAAAGTAGTCACAGAACTGCGATATAAACACTGTATTTGCACCAGTCAACCAATAATCCAAATGAAGATCCAAAAAAAACAAAAAAGTACAACAAAATAAATCAGTGCTAACTGGTTTGTTACATTTTAATAAAGTTTATATTTGGGTTCTCGTCACCACCTAAGTGTGACGACTGAGCTCTAGTTTAGTCTTGTCACTCGATATATCCTGTAAAATAAGAAGTATATATTGTTATAGAAAAGCAGCTGAAATTATAAAGCAAATTAAATGATTTATTTCATTTTTTACAGGCGTGGCTCTGTTTAAAAACTCTACGATAAAGTTTGCTGCTACACATGAACTTTTGAGCTTAGTGAATTGATAATTTTGATACTTTTTCCCTTTAAAATTAGTCAGGAAAATGATATTGGGACACATGTTTCTTTTTTTTTTAATTTTTTTAAAAAGCATACATATTTGCCTTTTACCAGCAGATGTCAGGCTCGTCACAGGTTTGCATATGTCTTTGGTTACTTTTTGGTTTTGTTGCTTCGCTGAATGGTTCTGGATGTTTATCTATTTTTTTTTTTCTACATAGGTGCACAGGTGGCTCCCACATGCTGCTGTGTGTGTCAGAAAAACCAGGGCTCCAGGACATCGTGTTCCCAGTGCGACAGGCTTGTCTGCTCCTCTTGTACCCGGCTCTGTTCCAGCTGCTCGAGCCTCTGCTGCTCCGTCTGCACCATCATAGAGTAAGACACATTCTGGGACTTTTCACTAACTCCGTCTCTGAGAACGCTGTTCTAAATAACTGTCTCTGCATCTGTAGACGGTAAAGGTCCACATCTGTGTACTTTTATTTGTATCCTTTTGAAAGATTTCCTGATAGACTTTTTAATTTACAAATAAGAATAGATTAATTTATTATTTATTTCAATAGCATGTCTTTTGCTTGTGCTATGACACACTTCAAATGTTTGCATAACTTAAAATGTATTTTCCTTATGTTGTATGAGTGAAATGAAGGAAAAGTTCTGTATTTAAAATAAATATGGATACAAATCATTTGTAGTGCAGTATTAGTGATTTTTGCATTGTATTCAAGCTCAATCACAAATTTAGACCATGTAGGACAAAATAAATGTCTATATTTGGCATTTTGTAGTTGACAAGTTTTAAATCTTTTAGTTTTGTAAAAGTTGCATGGGAGAGAAAAAAGTAACAGAGACAAATTGACCTCTAGAAGTATACCAGATAAGCTTTAGAGAAGTTCAAGAAGTTCTGATGTCTCATTTAAAACAACAACGACAAGAATACAAATTTATAAATTCATTAGAAAGGTTTTAAAACAAAGACAACATAGGAAGAGGATAAGCCATTGAAATTATGTAATTACATTTACTGCCACAAGAGGGAGACAAAGGTACACACAGCAGCTGGAAAGGCTTCAAAGCTTTGTAGGAAAAATGATTCTGATTTCTTTAATCTTGGGATTTTATGAATCTGTTTTTATCATGTTAAAATGAAGTGAGGTTAAATTGTAAGATGACCAGGTTTGTGTGTGTGTGTTTTTTTTTTTAATTTTTATTTTCTGTGTGTGCTTATTCCACCCTGCTTTTTTTGTCCTCATCTGGGTGAAACCAAACTCGCTGAGTGTGAGGTGTGGTGTAATGTTTGCTGTTGTTAAGCTAGTAAAACAATTCTTTCTAGATATTTAACAACATGTTTTTCTTCCTGTTGTTCTGCAGTTACAGCGGGCGATACGATGAGGTGATGTGCTGCAGCTGTGCAACGTGAAAAAGGACCAACGCAGGGATCTGGAGTTTGTGCTTGTACAGTTGCCTTGTTTGAGATGTGACAAAGATGACATTTTATTCTTGTTTTTTTATATATAATCCTGATTCTTGTATATACATTTATTCCAAGAAATTAACTGAAATAAACTTGAACACTTTTATACCAGCTTTCTTTCTTTTTAGTGTATTTTGTTATATTTCTTATGCTGCATATAAAAATTTGACCCGGAAGCCTGATTATTTTTAGTTTTAGATTGAAAACATCAGCAGGTGGCAGCACACTTTATCAGTAACTTGCTTGAGAGATACCGAGTTGTGATCAAATTTGGCATCCTGACTTCTTTCCTTAGCGGTCGAGCAAATTTGTCTCACTTTGCTAAAGAGAAACGGCTTCAACCTTTTAGCCAAAAGTGCACAAGTTTTGTCTCGGCTCGACAATGATAATGAAATTCCAACCCAGCTTGTCTGGGCTGACCTTGAGAATTTATCAGATTTATTTATTTGAAGCAGCCAGAGGTTGAACAGGACCGGAGCTTTGAAGCAGACGGTTTGGCTACAGTTATCCCCGCCGGACACGACCTTGTGGTGTAATCATGTCTTTATGTTTGCTGCTGTTTGTCAGTGGTGACAGCCTGTTTCAGGGTCAGCTATTATACACTGTTTTAAAAACAATTCTCTGTGGCACTTGATTGAAATAAGTCACATGACAGGATGCAGTGGATGCGGGCTTGGATGAGTGGGTTTCTCGGAGCGCTGCGGAGTCCCATCACTTGCTCGGTGGGCCAGTTGTGGCTCCGGTCTTCAGGGAGCTCGTGCAGTTGGTGTCCGAGGGCACCGCTTGATTTCTGGCTGAGTGAGCAGACAGCTGCTGGCGAGCCAGGCGTCAAGTTGTCTGCACATTTCTTGATAAGGCTTTAAGGAACTCGCATGAACTTGAAAGGAAGACATCAAATTTTGAAGCTGCGTAAAACTAAAGACAGAAAAAAAAATAGCTGAAGCCTAAACTGATAGTTGTGTTTAGAGCTGAACTCTGGTTTATCAATGTTTGTTTTATTTTCCTGCATCTGTGTAAACCTAACCCCTCACACCCCCTTTTTGTCTTAATTGTGTAAATGCTGCCTTTAGGTTAGTTTCAGGCTAGTTTTTTAGGTTTTAACTAGGCTTTTTTACTTTTAGCTTCCATTTTGCTACTTTGAGCTAGCCTTTTGCTACTTTTAGCCTTTGACTATGATTCTGCTATATTTAGCTAACCTTTTGTTATTTTTAGCTTTTGATACTTTTGGATTTCAGCTCATTTTTTTCTACTTTTCCTCTCTGCTTCCTTTAGTTTTTAGCTAGTCTTTTGTAACTTTTAGCTACTGTTTTGCTGCTTTTAGGTGTTATCTGGCTCTTGCTGCTTTTGCCTACTGTTTTGCTACTTTTAGTTTTTAGCTGGCACTCTGCTTTAATAACTCAGTTTCAGCTTCTTCAGCAGATTTCAGCAGTCTTTCGGTTCACGCTGCGTTTTCACAGAAAATGTCTTTTTTTTTTTTAGAAGTTTCCTCATGATGACTCCATATGCCTTCGAAACAAGACTGCAGCTGTTAAAGTTTTCAGCACATCCTCATCCATGGCACCAAACGGGCCAAAAGGTCACTGTGTTTCCTTGCTACAGGAAGATGCCCATCTACTCGCCGGTGCAGAAAGCTGGGAAGAGGTGGGGGCCACATAATAACCCCCCCCCCCCCACACACACACACACACACACACACACACACACACACACACTCAGCAGACAGCACCAACTGCACTCAGCCAGCGGGAGCACGTGGCTTTGTCTTTCAGCTATTCTTTTGGGTACCAGCTGTGGTCTGAGTGTGGCGAGCGTCAAAGCAAGTGATGCTGCTGCTATAAATATGCGTGAACGAGTGTGAGTAAGTGACAGCTGTACAGTGGACCAAGGACACGCCGTCTTGGCACTGTCAGGGAGAGCCGGTCCAAAAAAGGCAAATGCAGTGTGAGACGACCCTCGCTGATAAATATGCATTTGAACCAATTATCACCAAAAAGGCAACAAGGTTTTTGCCTCTGGGTGTGGGTTTGTTAGCAAAATATCTCGTGAATCTCTGGATGGATTTCAATAAAACCTTAAAGTAAGCTTTCAATCCAAGACGGACACCGTGTCCACTTGACTTTAGAAAAAAACTCAACAAAGGCTATAAGTCCGTCAGTTTTGCAGATATTGACCTAGATTTGGTGTGGCAGTAGCTGAGAGTTGTCTTCAGCACATTCCCTGAGTGCTATCTCCTCCTGTGAGAACTCACAGCATCAGATCGTGTATAAATCTTTTACAAGGTTTGACTCAAACATCTAAAATACTTAGGTTGTTATAAAACATCTTCAAATAAGTTCAAATTTCTTCTTAAAGGTATAGATTTTCTGAAAGTCAAAATAATGGTTCCGACGGAAACTAATTGGATGATAACAACATGCATGTGTAAGAGTGGGGGGGAAACAGAAGTATCCTTGCATATATATATATATGTGTGTGTGTGTGTGTGTGTGTGTGTGTGTGTGTGTGTGTGTGCTCTTTGTCTGTACACAAGTGTGGACGTGTTTGTGTGCCCTTTTCAAGTGTGACCACCTGTCTTTTGTTAAGAAATAAATAAATAAACACAGGCCACACCAGCTGTCCCTGGCAGGCCGTCCCTGCAGAGGTCAAGGGCTCCCACCGCTGGCCTTGTTGAGGTGCTGGACACTTACAACTTTCCTCTCAACTTCTCTCAAGTACCTCTAAACACTCACACACACACACACACACTCATACACGCACAAAAAGCCCTCGCTGCCAAATGAGCCCGGCTTTGAGCCTGAGAGAAGAATGTTTTATTACTGAACATATCCCGGCTCGTCACCCTGCAGCTAAGCCCTATCACATGGCCCCTGCTTTCCATGTGAATGTGTTGCTTCATAAGAATCACACACACACACACACACACACACACACCAGGAAGTTTGAGTCCTGGGTCCCTCATGAAGCAGATGTGAGATGTAGGTGACGAGGCCTGCTGCTGTTTACAGTGAGACGTGTCTGCAGCTCTGAGGAGGGCCCTTATTTACAGTCCCATAAGCCGGCTGGGGCTGTTCGAGTGGTTCTGGATGATCTTGGGAGGACATTGTTTTGTTTTTTGTTTTTTTTTTTGGAACGTTGGAGCTGCCCGACCAGCGCCGCTGTGTCGTCTGTTTGTGCAGAAAAATACGTGCTGTGGGGAGCTGGGCCAGACAATAGCCTGGCTGAGCTACTACCAACGCACACAATGGAGTGGTGGGATGAGGCTGAGGTTTGGGGGCCCGTGGTTTTGAGGGGGGGGGGGGGGGGGGGGGG
>NC_051439.1:15126283-15161737 GCF_001649575.2 Kryptolebias marmoratus
GGGGGGGGGGGGGGGGGGGGGGAGTGGATGCTGCCCTTGTCTATAACGTGGCGTTCCCAGAGAGCGGGCGAGCTGGGATTTGGGGGAGGGTGGTGGGAACCAGAGCACATCCCGATTGGGATCACGTAGCAAAGCAGCTGGATTTCTTTCATGGTGCAGCAGGGAAATAATTAAAAGTCTTCGCCATTGAAAATGTCCAGTGAATTGGCATGAAGCTCCTCGATTAGACACACACTTGGTCTGTGTGCGAGCGGACGAGTAACGTGTCGTCTGCTCAGGCGAAGTTAGTGCAGGGTAATGCATATCGCCCGCCGCCTTTCAAGTTTTGTTTTGGTCAAACTTTAAAAATAACATTTTAACAGAATTATTTGTGATGTCATCCTCAGAGTATGTATTATAAATAACTCTCAGCTACTACTACAAGCTTAATACGGGTTAAACTGAATGAGTTGTAGCCCCTTTTGTGTTGACTAAGTTCAATTAGCTATGGTGGCCATCTTGAATTGGGTTAACTCCAAAAGTTAATCAGTCCACTGGCTTATTCCATATTTTGCTAACATACTGGGTGAAGTTTTAAGCAAAGATTTATCACAATGAGTAGCACTTAAGAGTATATGTTGTGAACGACTCTCAGCTACTACCCCCGCCCAATTCTACTACAACATCTGTAGAGCTGATTGATTTATAGCCATTTTTGTGTTTTCTAAGATCAGCTGGCTGTGGCGGCCATCTTGAATTGGATTGGCTGTAAAAGTTAATCAGCTGCACAGGTACATCCACTGAATATTTCCTTGAAGTTTCGTTAAAATCTGTCCGGTGATTCATGGGGTGTTTTGCTAATAGACAAACAGCGTTGACTCCAAATAAGTAAGAAGGCACGATTTTTTTACCAAGATCTTGTGCGACCTGTTTGAACTCAGAATATGTGTTGGGGATCAGTCTCAGCTACTGCCATACCACGTTTTAGGTCAATATCTGTAAAATCCATTGAGTTATAGCACTTTTTGTGTTTTTTAATGGTAAGGTGGCTGTGGCAGCCATCTTGAATTGGGTTGACTCCAAAAGCTAATCAGTTGTAGATGTACATTTAATGATTATTTACTGAAGGGTTCATTAAAATCCATCCACTGGTTCATGAGATATGTTGATAACAGACAGATGCACAAACACCCAGAAACGAGCAAAAACACTATCGCCCGCCGCCTTCACCTTTTTATGGTGGGCAGTAATTATCATGCAGGGTTTATCCTCCATTCGAGGGTAATGGCTACAGGTCAGGAGCGCCGTCCTTGAGTTCAGTTTATAGTTTCTGAAGTTTTTTTTTCACGTTCTGTTGTCTCTGTACACACACAGCCACCGCCTGATTATATTTGCCATGTGCGTCTCCTCCGCAGCACATTTAACCATCAAAGCCTTCTTCCCATTTCCTATTAAAGCCTAAGCTCCCATTTTCTTTCCCCTGACGAGCTGGACTCTAACGGCTCCGAGAGGAGGAATGGGAAATAAATGAGCGCCACACAGACAGGGGGAAAGTTGTTCCATTTAATTCTATGCATCATTTCAATAAAGACCTAAATCAAGATTGTCACATCTTCACAGCACACACACACAGGCACACTCCGAAAGCGCAAAACAAAAGGAAGAAAAGGAAAAAGCACAGTTATAGATCAAAAGTAAATCGTCTCAGAAACTACGCGATGCCAATTCTGCAAGAAGATTGTCCTCTAATCTCTACACCACTAACACTGAAGCCTTTGCTTACTATAAAATAGACCTTTTTCTGATTAAAAAAAATTATATTAAATTCTAATGGCACTTCTAAAAAATTCTATTAAAAAGGTTTGACATGTGGAGGCTTTTTTTTTTAAACCAAATTAAAACCGAGAGTCAAATGTCGCACAAGAAGCATTAATAAATATTTTTCAGGATTATACACAATTTCACAGTTGTGACCTGCAGAAGACAGAATTCCAGTATCAGAACAGTAATCTTGTTTTGTTTTTTGTTGTTGTTTTTGTTTTTTAAAGGATCATACAGCATGAGTTGGGCAAACAAAGCCCTCGCAGTTGACAATCAGAACCTCATCCTTTCACATTAAATAAAAAAGAAAATATAATAATAATAATAATAATAATAATAATAATAATAATAATACGAAAGGAACAGATTGTTTAGTTCCCAATAGTATTGCTTTAAAAAAAAAAAACACAAAAATGTTCAGTTGAACAAAACCAGGAACAAATTTATTCACATCAATTTCAAACCTTCAACGTAATCTTTCACAAAATGTCTCGATATGATTGAAAAACAAACATGAACGTGTTAATAACTTCTGTAGCAGCGGGTCACTGCTGCTGGGATGCAAACAAAAAAAGAAAACAAACAAAAAGGTCTTCTCCAGATGCAACACCCATTTGTGTGTCTACAAGGCACAGTCGGTGACCATCCTGGAGGTATAAATAAAAACAACAAGACAATTCTTTTACATGTCGTTAGTTGGTTTTCTACCGCTGTACACATGTACATTACAGAGTCGGACTTGCACCACGTAGAAATGTTCCTTAAAAAGAAAAACATAAAACCTACATTCCTTTGTGCTCTGATTCAAATTACCAGCACAAGTCAACAGCCGAGTGTGAAACGGATTGTGAAGGGAGTGTTTTTATGCTGACTTCAGGTCAGGAAGATTCCAGTTATTCTGGGAGAAATCCCCTCTCTTTACTTGGCCTCATTGTGTGTGTTTTGTTTTTAATTTAGTAAAAAAGGAGTGCTCTTTTAATGCCTCCAAACAATTCATGTTTACATCCTCTCTTTGCTAAACACATTTCTTGCATTCCAGTAGCTTCATTCAATACAGGAGAGTGCACGGAGAAACTCGAAGTGCCTTTTCTCCCCTCAGCGAGGACAGAGACACACAATGATCCCTTGAGAACTACCTGAAACTTTGAGAGGTGGGGTGGGGAGGTGGGGGGGCGGACAATGCCCGTATTGTCTCGTTTCTTTAGGTAGCCGGTGTCGTATCAGAGAGGCTGCGCTTGTCAACAACTGTTTCCTGTGGCAGAACAGAAGCGTTTAAAAAAGCGCTCCGATTTGTAGTGAGGCGGAGTTTTTTTAAAAAAAAAAAAAGGAAGACACCAAGAGACTGGAGCCGCCCGGCTCTCCCAACCACACCTGTAACATGGAAAACAAAAGCCCACTTGATAAATATAATATATATTTACATTAAATACACAAATAAGTAAGAAATAGCAGCCTAGACAATAGTGTTGAAACTATACGCATGCCAAAAACAAGTGCTTCTCTATGTTGAAACAAACAAGGAAAAAAAAAAAAAAAATCTTGAATACTCTGTAGAGGTTTCTAAACATTATATTAAAATACAATTACAGTAACTTGATTTGCACAGAGAAAAATACCAGAAAAACAAAACAGACAGCCCCAACACCAGTTAATGAGTACCAGGATCGCTAGACAAGACAAAAAGTCTTTCAGGCTTAAAGAAAATCAGACCTACAGTAAACCCTGAACAGAGTCGAACTAATAAATAAATTCTGATCAAGTCTTCTCAGGACAGATTAGACAAATGGTGTGAACCTTTAGTGCTACGCCTCAGTACGCCTACATGAACAGACAGAAGCGGTTCCTGCCATGAAAGGCTTCATCAGTAGTAACTTACACACATACAGTGGTGGGAGAAAGGTTGATTCCAAGTAAAATAAAAAATAAAAATCAGTAGATTTAGCAAAACGGCACAAATCAGATGTTCTGATATTGGTTTTGCCCTCACTTCCAGCAGGCAGAGGGTTTCTCCTGAACACAATCAGTGTACCTTTTGTGTCATACCAGGAAAGAACAAGGTAATTTCCCCCCCCCCACATTTGCTTTTAACTCAAACGAGTCAACAACATTTAACTCACATGAATTCATCTTGCGACTTTAACTGAGAGCCCTCGTGGATCAATTCAAGAGTAGATAATTACCTCAGTTAATACCTGGCATGTGGAGTGGAATCTAGATTTGTCTTTTCAAGGCCTCAAAAGTAAAAACAAAAAAAAAAGACATGGCAATATTGTTTTAGTAAGTACACTAGTTTAAGCATTAAGAATTTCATTAGGCAGCAGTGTTGCAGACATTAGTTTTTAAACTACTTTCCGACTGTCAGTACAACTTCTTTTAAAGTGGCAAATAATAGAAGGCTAATGGATCAAGATGGGTTCATTCACTCACTCATCTTGAAAGCTCTAAAAACAGGGGAGAAAAAAGGGGGTATGATGGTCTGCTTGCTTCTTGTCACAAAACATAAAAACTTCATTGTTTTGTTTTTTTTTAGAAAAATCTACTCACATAAAAACAGTAAAAACCATACTTCCAGTCATCAAACTTCATTAGTTTTTTTTCTTCTTGATGATTAACTTAAAGACTAAACAAATCCCCAAAATAAATAATAAAAATTAATGTACAAGTTGAAAACAAACAAACAAACAAACAAAAAAATCATATATTGCTACTTGTGGACGGTTCTGATCTCCCATGTGCACAAATAAAAGTCTCTCCGACGATTGTGTACAAGCATTAGCTTTCACCCCAGAGGATTTGAACTTAGGATGCTTTTTTCCCTCCCCCTAGCAAATACACCCCTCCAATAAACTCAACAGATTGACATTAACAAGACAGAAACAATCAAGTGCATCATCTGATTTTGTTAACCTTCAGTGACAAGGCTCCAGCTGAAACTCCTCCCTCTACCTGACTCAGTCCAGCACAGAAAACAGCTCCAGTTTTTTTTAAGTTGCTACATCTTTCAACTTGAGAAATGCCTCACGGGGTAGAAATCAAAAAAAAAAAAAAGAAAAAGAAATGCCTCCAAAACAAACAGCCAACATGTGTGCGCTAACAGTGAAAAGAGTTCAGTAGTGTTCAGTGTGTGAAAAGACAATCTGTCTCATGGCACTGGTGAGAGGGGTTCTATCCGATGGCGAGAGTCTTGACAAGGCCACAGTGAAACTTCCTGATGTGGCGGTAAAGGTCTCCCGACTGAGTGAAGCGCCGTTCACACCACTTACAGGCGTGGGGCTTCTCGCGCGTGTGAACCACAGCGTGCCGACTCAAGTTATGGGAGTACTGGAAGCTCTTGCCGCACTGTCCGCAGGTGAACGGCTTCTCGCCGGAGTGCGTGCGCTCGTGGCGCTTGAGGGTGTACATGCAGGAGAAGGTCTTGTTGCACTGCATGCATGTGGGCACAGAGCCGTCGGGGGACAGCTTGGAGCGGGCGCCGTCCTTCTCTCGGAAGTGCGAGCTGAGGTGCAGCTGCAGCACGTGGGGGCTGGGGAAGACTTTGCTGCAGAGGGGGCACACGCACACCTGTTGGCCTGGGGGCAGGAGCACCCCGCTGGAGGTGGAGATGTCTGAAGAGGCCAGGTCGTCCTCCTCCTCCTCCTCGCTGTCCCCCAGCAGCCTGCCCCTCCCGTCTACCTCCCTGCCTGGAGTGCCCTCCCTCCTCCTGCAGGCCTCCCCCTCCTCGTCCATCAGGTCCTCCTCCTGGGAGAGCAGGGCGGCTGTAGCGCTGTTGTTGCCTGGGAAGAGGGCAGCGAACCCTGTCACCACTGAGCTCCTGGCACTATTCCCAAAGCGCTGGCTCTCAGGGCTCATCGGCTCACTGTCCTCCTGCTCTGACAGCAAGTCGTGTTCGTCTTTAACAAGTGGCTCAGTGCCCTGCTGCTGGCTGTCGAGGGCCAGCTGTCCCGAGACGTAGGAGGGGTGTAAGGGATCTCTGCTAGACAGAGGCTTGAAAGACAAATCCAGTGCACAGTCCATGTCATCTGAAGCCCGGGACCTCTGGGACAGCAATACGGTGGAACTACTGACATCAGCTTTTGTTTTTCCAGCTGTTTGGGCACGGGGCTCGGCCTCTGCTGACACATAATTGACACCTACAAGGTCCGGGGACCTACCAGAGTGACCGTTCGCCTTCTGCCTGCTCTGCGTGGACCTATCACAATCTGTGACAGCCAGCCTGACTTTGCTGTTGTCCATGTCAAACTCTTCTGCAGGGGGGGCCCTGTGAAGCCCTTGGGGCTGCCGCTGAACGAGCTGCTTACTGTGCAGCTCGCCATCCGAGGAATTTTCCCTGTCCAGACAGCTGAGTCCCAGGCCCTCTCCGATCTTTTCATCCAGTGAGGAGAGCTCCTTGTCTTTGAGCTTGCCTTTGCACACTTTCACGATATCGTACATGTGGAGGTAGCTGGCTGCTGCCAGAACATCCTCCACAGGCAGAGTGCTGAATTCCAACTTCCCCTCATACATAAATTCAAGGAGCAGACTGAAAGCCGGGGCTGTCACAATGTCACTGTTGAGATGCACAACGTCCCTTTTGTCTAGCTGGTCCCTGTAGAAGAGATGGAAGTACATGCTGCAGGAGGCCAGCACGGCTCTGTGCGCTTTGAATCGAGCCTGCCCGACAAGAACAGTGCAGTCACAGAGGAAACCTTGGTGACGCTGCTGACTCAGACACTGCAGCAACTGGCGGCTATGGTCTGGGAACTCCATTCTTCCTTCATAACCTGACGAAAAACAGGAAAAACAGGATATGGGATCAAGCAAATGAGGCAGCATTTAGAGGGCACAGCGCAGTGTCAGGCACACCAAAGTGGCCAAAAAGCCGACAGATGTGGACCAAATGACTTCGAAGTGACGACAAACCCCCACTTTTTAAACACAAGCTCAAAGAATCTTTTCGGATCTTAATTAGTTAAGGCAGGAAAATCTGTATCTGTCTGTCAACTTTCTCCAACTTGAACATTCCTCCTGGAAGGCACGCTACGCCGCGCTCACCCACCCATGAATCGCGGCGTAAATAGACCCCCCACCACCACCACCACCACCACCACCACCACCACCTCCCCTCTCCAAATTATTCCCAAGTATTTCATGCGCTTCCACCAAATGTGGCCAAAAGTGACGCACCGGCGCCTCTCCAAACACACACACACACACACACACACACACAAACACAAACAGCGCTGTTTACAGGACAAGCAGAGCGGGACTGGGAGTGATAGTCCAGGAGGAGAAGAGGAGGACTGAAGTGAAAAAAATAAGAGCTTGCAGAGTGAGTAAACTGGTGCTCTGTTTGCTAATTACACTGCAAGCTGTGGAGTCAGCTGCTCTGACATCACCGCAATGGAAACGCTACCTCCAGCTGTGCTCCTCTTTATGCCATATGTTAACGCAGGCCAGCGCAGTCCAAACAGCAAAAAAGGGGAAAAAACATTATATTTAAATGTTTAACAAAGTCAAAATACGTTTTAAAGTTTCCAATTCGGTTAGTTTATTACACAAAAGTGCACGGAGGGTTTGATGAAGCCCCTTTGCGCACCCCAGAAACTCCCTGAGATGTTGTCTAAGGTTAAATTAAGACTGAAAACACACGAGGAAAAAAAAAAAACATCATCTGAAGTGAGTTGGACATTAAAGTTTAATTGATGCCGACGAAAGCGTACCCAAAAGTCTAATTCTTGCGCAAAGTGGACTTTTCGCCCCCGAAAAAAAGAAGAGGAGGAAGAAAGAAAACAGTGTAGCTACATGAGAACCAGGAGGGCCAAGGTCGCGGTAAGCCGAGCTCCGTGTGTCCGTGCCGGGAGACGCATTGCTGGGAGCCTTTTAAACAGCAGAGGAACTCACAGCAACTGCGCTGAACGGAGCGGCGAGGAGGAGGAGGTGGTGGTGGTGGTGGTGGTGGTGGAGGAGTAGGAGGAGGAGGGGGCGACACTCTCTTAACTTTCGCTTTATCCCGTTTCAAAGCGCAAAAAAAGCGGCCACACTTACATGTACTCCCGCCCGGTTCGTCGTCTTCTTTCTCTCCTACGAGCCCCGGTGTCCTCTCATGATGTGCGGCCAGATGTTCGCGTCTCCTCGCGCCGTCTTCTTGAGCTCCCCAGTCCCGACCCTGGGAAGGCAGGCAGGCAGGCTGGCTGCACTCACAGCGCTGCTGTGTGTCAGGCAGGTTGATAATGGCACAAGTCTCGCGAGAACACGCCCGCCACAATAATAAGTTCTGTAGCTGCTGCGAGAACTCATACAGCGGCAGCAAGTAGCAGAGGAGGGGACGGCGACTCTTATTAAAACACCTGTCCCGCGGACAGGAGTGGCTTTCAGGGTGATAAATGTCTTCAGCCGGAGCTGCTGATGAATGAGAGACGGTTTTCGCACTCAAAAAGTGGTTATTTTTTTCACGTAAACTGCGTGGCTTAAATGTCAGTCTAAATTACAGTTTTTAAAAATAGAGGTTTTATTTTTTTACTTTTATTTGCTCTGGCTTTAATTATATGAATGTTGATTCAGGTGGTATAGCTTATAGTTAAACATTTCCTACTTTTAGCTAGCATTTTGCTACTTTTAGCTTTTATGTAGCTTTCTGCTTATTTTAGCTAGCATTTTGTGTCTTTTAGCTTTTATCTAGCATTCTGATTTTTTTTAGCTTTTAGCTAGTGTTCTGCTTTTTTTAGCTTTTAGCTAGTGTTCTATTTGTTTTAACTTAACTCAGTTTCAGCTTCTCCAGCACTCACTGCCATTTAATATTTTTTATAGTTGATCTTTTAATATGTCTTTTTTGTTTTACATTAAATATATTTGTAATTATGGCTGGTATTTTAGGATTTATTGTACTCTGGTTGTCTAAATGTTCTTTTTTTAAACAAAGTTGATTTCAATTGGATTAATTTAGTAAGCTTCTCTTTTTACATCTGCTTTAGATGAAAGAAACCATTTTTCCTGACCTAGAAAAGTAATGTCTTTGGTATCTAAACCTATTTTTAAAATATAAATATAAATCTTGTTTTGTATTTTAGAACAGGGAATCTTAAAGTTGGGTTTGGGACCCCTCTGTGGGCAAAAAGAGTGTGGCTAGTGTCATAATAAATGGATAAAAATTATTGTTATCAACATTTCCTTGTTTATTTGACCTAACAGTGATATTTTTCAACCAAAAATATGTAGGGTGAAATGTCTCCAGTTTTATTTTGTGAGCCATCAGTTGAAACGTTTGAGAAACTTTATCTTTAAATGTCAGTTTTGAGAACCTTTAAAGGCTGTATGTTCTTAACCAGTTGTGTATTAAACCAATCGTCTTTCAGAAAAACAAAAACAGGTTCTGTCCGTGTGATCCTAAATTCCTAAAATGTCAACAAAACACCAATCAGAGCTATCCCCGTAACCATTTAAAGCAAGAGATGGAGACAATGTGAACAAACAGGGGCTCAAAGTTGCAGCTGCTCATCTCGTGGCCCCTTTCCCCGTCCCTCGCCTCCTCATCCCTCCTTGTGCTCCCCCAACTGCTTCGGTCACCTTTGCCCCGTGTTCCAGCTGTCGTGCGTTTTGAAAGGGCCATTTGCAGCTCCTCGCAGCCTTCTGACACAGAGGGGAATGAGCAATGTGACTGACGGGAGGCAGCAGCCACCGGTTTGAAGTGGCCACCAGCTAGATTCTTATCCACTTACTGTTTTATTCCATTTTTAGTCTGCCTGCGCTGCTGTCTTAATCGAGCGATGAGAAGAATTGAATAAGATGTTTCTCCGTTTGGTCAAAGAAAACAGACAAAGAAATAAAAGTGACAGACTTCTTACTTTCTACCATCGGATGAAATGATAAGGAAAAGTGTCAGGTGTGTGGCAAACAATTCCCCATTCAGCACTGATGCTTCCATCCATCCAGGGGCAGCGATGTGGATAAGAATAGGAGCCGTGGCCCCGAGTTTCTCTTCCCCTGGCAAACGTAGGCGCCCAGTAGAGGAGGGGTGTGTGTGTTCACAGGGGCAAGACAAAGCAGCGGTTGTGCCTGGGGACCGTAGCCTCAGCGGAGAGAGGCTCGGCACGGTGAAGGTTCTCACACACAGAAAAAAAAAAAAAAAAAGATAGAGAGACAGAGAGAATGAGAGTGGGGGAGCAGAGACAGCGAGAACACTTCCTGGAGGTTCATTCTTCCTCTCTGCAATCATCAATGGCATTCTCCCCCTGACCCACTCCTCTCCCAGACAAACAAAAGACCCTGCATTCCAGTGGAGCCTGACCAGCCAACCAGCCAGCCAGCCACAGTTGAACCACATCTTTCTCCCCCACTGGACCAAAGTCTCATGACAGCAGTGGTTTGTGCTCTGGATGTCAGTTTAAGGAAGTTTGCGGTGCATTGTCGTACTTCAAAAAGCTCCTTCAAAATCCATTAACGTCGCTTTTTTTTTTTTTTCCAACACAGTGTTTCGCAATGTTCTATTCCAGCTGTGTTTTCTTGCAGATACTTTCAAATCCAGCTTCTTTTATATATTACACAATTCAAGCATGCATATTGGGCATCAGTGAGACATCTGAGATCCTCCAAAGAATGTGAAATAAAGTTTTATGAGTTTGTGTTTGGCTGCACAGTTTTCAGTTTATCGCTGTTTTATACTGATGCCACAGTTTTACGCTCCATTTATGCAACTGTTTTGTCTAATTGTTACATTTATCTAATCTTCCCAATGTGACAGCTCATGCAGCATCTTTCTGTAGTTCCACCCCTTTCATATCATGTCCATCCTGTATCTGTTTGGATTTCTTTATTGTTGTTACTGCATGCTTTCTGTTTTCCTTAAGCACCCCATTAGGATCTGTTCTGTCTGCTATATCCTCTCTAATTATACCTCACAATAAACACAATTTGATTCCCTGGGTTCATAACTTTTGCGATGAGAAGACGTGCCCATCGCCAGGCCGGAGGAGTTAAAAACAAGAGCAGAAAGTGTGGGATTCCCTCAGTCGTCTCTGTTCGTATGACAGGAACAGCTTGGCTCAGCTGACTCACAGTAACAGTGAGGAGCACATCACAGAGCAAGTGACAAAAAAAAGAAAACAGCTAGGGGAAGTGACAGTAGAACCGGCTGAGAGACAGAGGGCACACAGGGCCATAAATCTTTCATCACACAGGGAACACAACCAGCAGTCCCTGCAGTCCTGTTCTTGTCATGTTATTTATCAGTTATTGCCTGAATTCTCACAATAATCTTGTGGTTTTATTTCATACTGCACTCCTATCTCAACTGTTTATATCTTTTATGTTGATGAAACGTGTTTTGCTCACTGATATATCTTTGGAATTAGGGAGTAAAATGCAGAATCACACGGGAACTGCAGCTGAATGTTGTATTTTGAACGATAAAATGAAAGTTTTCTGAAATGTGTCATCTGAAGGGTCTTCAATTTGGAAATATTTGAGCAGACAGAGTCATTTGAGGGTTTCATTTGATAGTACACAGTGACTTTGATGACTTTTAAACAGACTCAGCTAACCTGTTTGTACATGTCTGGAGCAAGCTTAACTCTTACCTCTCCAGCTTGGAGTTTTTAAATCCTGATTATAACTCAAAAATTATTTGATAAAACAGTATTTTATGTTGTTCTTTCAGCAGGTTTATTAGGCAATGTGATATAGTCTTGCCTACCAATTTGTAACATTGTCTTATCAAAATAATAATTTGAAGGTTTTGTGTCTTGAAAACTAAAGTTTTTTGTATTTAAAGTAAAATTACAGTTGGAATGCTGTGCAGAAGGCAACAAGAAGGCATGCAGTTCTTTTATTATTATTATTTTATTTCATGTTCCTTTTTAACAAGGAAGCCACAGCATTTTTTTCATGTTCTCATGACAGTAGCTTATTTAACTTTTGTACTACATCGATTTGCTTGATAAAGATTTGTTCCTCCTTTCTCATGTATTCAATTTCAGATAGTGTTGGAGAGATTTAGCCCAGGTTTAGTTTAGTCATTTTTTATGTACCATGTTGCAAAATATGTGCAAACTGTTGTTCATTCATTTATTAAACAGCCTAAAAGAGCAAACCCCTTTTCTAAATAAAATAACATGTGTGTGGTAAGGTTACAAGGTGCTTTCCAAAAATGCTGGCAGAAATAGGTAAAAACAACACGGGAAGCAAAAATATAAAGTAAACAACAAAACCATAAAACAATGTAAAGAAGGGTCCAGTAAAGGTTTACTAATTGAAGCTAATTCAGTTAGGAAAAGTTTAAAGTTCATGGTGTGCAAATGCATTAAAGGTGGAAAAATGTGCATTTTGCTTTAGAAGATTCAGAAGGTCTTTACTCTCTGCAGCGCAGTCAGTGATGTTCTAAACTTGAAACGGTTCCTGCACTTTTCTTGTAAACAAAGCTGTGATAAAAAAAATAAAAACTGCTTCTGGTTTTTAGTCTGTGTTAGCAGAACAAACACGAATGTGATGGCAAACAAGACAATAAAACTAACTGAAATCAGAAACTAAAAATAAAGTTTGTTTTGATAATAAAAACAAGCCTCAAGCTTTCATTTTCACATTTGTTTGCATTTCTTTTTGCAGTTTGTTAATATTTATTTTCCTTTATTAGGCCTGAGTTCTTGGAAATAAAATGGGAAGAAATTCAGGGTGGTTTAAAACATTTTCCAGTCTTGTGCTTTTTTTTTTTTTGCACAAAAAACAGATTTTATAATATCAAAGAACTGTTGATGATATACTAATAATATTATTTTATAAGACATCATTCTGAATTTGAAACAATCAGGGATGTAAATGTTTACATGACTGATCAAATACTTTTCATGATAAAAAAAAGTTAATTCAAAATTGCAGTAAACTTAATAATTAATTGTTTTAATTATTGATAAATCAAATGTAAATATAAATATTAAAGGCCTAGCATTCCTTCAGGGAATGCATATCACCCCATCGCTTTTCATGCCAAAGTTTTAGATAAAGATCATCTAATGATGAAAAATGACAGCCTTTTTGGTTAAAATTAACATTATGTGGGATCTCATGCAACATTGCTAGATGTCATGCTCATGTCAGCTAATTTTAGCCCAGTATCTGTAAAACTGACTGTGTTTTAGCCATTTTTGTGTTTGGTAAGGGTTGATTAGCTGTGGCGGTCATGGTGGATTGGATCAGTTGTAGATGTACCAGCCATTAAAAGGACACTTTCTGTGTGTTTCTGGTGCTGGTCCCAAGCCCCCAAAAAAATGGTGAGGGTTGCATCAGGAAGGACACCTGATGTAGAACTTGTGCCAAAACAAAGATGCATATCTACGACTGCCCTACTGGATCGGTCGGGGCCGGGTTATCAACAACCAGCGGGAACTTGGAGGCAGGTGATCAGCTGTGGAGACCCCTGATAAGAGGAAGACTAAACTAGCATTCAGAGTAAGTGATGTGAATGACTCTCAGCTACAACCAAACCACATTTTAGTACAACATCTGTGCTAAATATGTGCACAACATGTGTAAAATTGCCTGAATTAAATCCATTTTCTCATTTTTTACAAGATCAGTTGACTGTCACAGCCATATTGGATTGGATTTGCTCCAAAACATAGTCGGCTGTGAATATTTTCTGAAACTTTGAATAAAACTCATCTAGTGGTTGGTGAGATATTTTGATAACATACAGAGTTAACTTCAAATAGTGAATGGCAAAACTTTAAACATGGATTTTGCATAATCTTTTAGAGCTCAGAATATGTTTTGGGGATCAGCTCAATATCTGTAAAACTGATTGACTTATAGCCACTTGTGCTTTGTAAGATCACTTAGTTGCAGCAGGTATTCAGGTATTCAGCTGTAGATCTGCATATATTGATTCTGTGAGTTTTATTAGAATTTATCAAGTGGTTCATGAGCTATTTTGGTAACAGACACAAACATCCGCCTTTGCCTTGTGGCGGCACGCGATAGTAAACATGTATGAATGTAAACTTGAGCAGCTGGATCCGGGAAAGAATCAACGGATTAATCGGTCATTTATTATGGCTCACTCCGAAGCAAGTGGCAAAATAATTAAATTTTAAAAAATCCCCCACTGGCTAACCGGAAAAAGTTAATCTTGTACAGAATCTCATGTGATCATTGCAGGAAGTGGAACAGATTCATCCCTTTGGATAAGTGAGGACCACAACTTTGAATCTCCACCGGACCCGTGCGGGGTCCCCGGGCCGTTACTTGGCGCAGCTGAAGCAGAGGAGGTTCACTGAGGCCATGCGGCCCGGGTTCCTCTCCTCTCCTCTCCTGCTGCAGGATTTTTTTTTTTTTTCAATGGGACGCCTGGTATTACTCCTCTGGCTGATATAAGGTCGGCGCTAGGACCCGGGAGGCGCCCGCTGCCAGCGAGCAGCAGACAGCGCGTTCGGGAGGCGTAGTGGAAGAAAAGGCAAGAGAGAAACGGAGTAAATGAGAGCACTTCTGTCCACATTGTTGAGGGACTTATCAACTTCAAACACTTTCGAAACACCCCACTATAATGAGACGGACACGCTGTTGAGCTCCTGTCCAGGTAAATGTCCAGATTTTCTTCGCATGTTGAACTACAAGAGGTCGAGAGCTAAAAACAGGGTAGGTCCCCCATTGTACTTACATACATGGGATGCGGTTATTCTCACCCAAGCTGCCCCGCTAGGCCCCATATCCTTTCTGTCGCTGAATTTTTGGCACTTTTCTGGCTTCATTTCGCCGAGGGTGCTACCGAGCAGGAAAGACGGAGGCTTAACAAACGCCACGCAATGAGTCCCAACGCGTTGTTGCTCTGCTACAAACATTTATATGTGTATATATATATATATATATATATATATATATATATATTAATGTTTATTTAAATAAAGAAGCCAGCAAGTCAGTTCTGACAAAAGACCACTTTGGAAGCGAACAAAGTGTCTGCAGTGCCTGAAAGTGCTCACCTCTGCTGGGAGCTTGTTTTTGCCCGAGCTTTGTGGCCCTGGAGGCAAATGAAAACAAATGAGCTCAACAAGAAGAGAGGGCAACTCATTCATTGTTATAAACTTACCCACTGCGTTTGTTTACGCACTTTGGTTTAAGCTTTTTCTTTCTTTTTTTTTGGCCGCACGTTTAACCTTTAACCGCTCTCTTTGTTGTTTTTATCACAGCCTTAGCAGACAAAAAAAGTTAGCACACCTTTTTTTTTTTGCCGTGACTTGTTGACACTCTGCACTGGCTCTGAAAAATGGGGCCTTTTTGGTAAACTCCAGGGAGGGCGCAGGAAAAAAATGCCACAACTAGCAGTGTTATTTTCTAGTTTTCCTCTCCAGTAATCAGCCCAATGAGATAATGCATGTTTCTGATTGGTTCCTCTCTCTTCACTGTCATTATCACCACCTCCTACAGCAATGACATATCCACCAAATCATGTTAACTACAGGGTCTTTTTTTTTGTCAGGTAAGTTTATTTGTGTGGAAACAAGTGAAATGATGTGATCATTGATGATGTTCAGCGCATTGCTAATATCTGTGTCTCCATTTCTCTCAGAGTTTAAAGCAATGTCCCCCGGGCGTGCAGTACCCTTCAAGTGTCAAAATGTTTTTATCAAGTCATGAGACTACGTCTGTTCGTTGTGTGTACGCAAGGGAGCTTGGCATGTGACCCGAGGAAGACGCAACAAGCTGGCGTAACCATGCCGCCTGTGACTCTCCCTGTTCTATTTAGAAAATACCAGTCACCTCCCACCCAATCCCCTCACAGCTCCGTTGACGCAAATGCAGGCAGAATCTGAGGAATGCCCGTCTGAAGCTTTTGCCCCTCTTCGAAACAGCTGGGGACCTGGGACCTGGTCAGGCCGCCAGAGTTTGTTGTGACTCAGGAAGGTGGAGGTGATCTCCTCAGTCTGCGTCGCAAAGAGTTTTGGCCGAAACGCACTCCTCTTGCGTTCAAGCTGCGAGTTCGGCGAGCTTTAAAATCGTCTGAACAGCATTAAAAATGAATGCATCAACACGAAGGCCTCGCTGGTCGTGTCATCACAGGGTTAAGCAAGCAAGCCTGCTTTGTTTTTCAAGGTTGCGCTCACTGCAGTTTGGCATTTTAGCAACAGTTACCGCAATATTCTTGTTATCAATGATGCGTTTTCAGGGAACTTGAAAGAGGAACCTGGTTCTCTACAGTAGATAAGATTAATACCAGTTCCACCGTAGTATGCGAAAACAAGTGTTGCCCCCAGGGGCTAATTTCCAGTAACAGGTGAGCCTGTTTAATGTTTCCATATCTTTTTCATCATGTGAAATGTTTGAGAGTAATGTTCAACCTTCTGTAATGGCAAACCAGCTGCTGACTGTATTGTTTACCCGAGCGGCAGCAGGAACCAGAGGAGGAACAGGCTTGTATCTATTGATCTGTTTTGATGTCGGAAGTGGTGTAGTGATGTCGGCCTGATTTTTCTGCTTCCTGCCCCTAAGCACATGGGACTGTCCTCTCTGGCCCGGTGACAGGCTCCATGTGTGGTATGTTTTGCCGTGTGACACTGATTTGCATTGAATGGGATGCCGCCCACCCCCTTCGCTCCTTAAGCTGGAGCCAGAAAGATGAATGATTGAAAACTGTCCTGACATCAGGGCGGGCGGGCAGGCAGGCAGGCGGTGGCCCACAGGCCCTGCAGACCATGTGACCTGCCGTCAGGGTACTGGGTTCATTTAGTGGCTGCAGCGCTGGCAGCAGCCCAGTTTTTCCACACAGGCCACAGTAGCAATAGGTCGCTCCCATTAAAACAGCAGCGCTCTGTTGTGGCTCCAGAGCCAGTCCTTGTGCATGTGTTGCCTTTTTGGCTGCGGTGTGCGCGCGCTCGAGTTTGTTTGTGTGATGTATCCCAATGTGTATGTAACGTGTGTGTGTGTGTGTGTGGACACCCGTGTCGCAGAGTGCATTCCGAGATGCCGAAAAGGATCCGATGGTTTGAGAGATCCCAAGTTTCAGCTGCGCTCTGTGCGTCGTTTCAGGACCCTTCCAACGCTGGCTGTGTGTGAGGCGAGCACTGCAGGGCAATAAACCAAAACTTGTCAAGAAGAAGAGCCGCTTTGATGTTGCACGCTCACCTTTGCTTACTGATAGAAGTGAGAGGAGAACGGGAGTAAAAAAAATAGCGTGTTGATGACACATTCGGTGACAGATGTAGTTAAGCCCAGGGCTGTACTGATATGACTCGTCAATAGTCACATTCACTTCCTGTTGTTGGCCACACCAGTAAACTGAATGAGGCCAGTCAAACAGAGCTCTTCTCTGATGCAGAAGCAGGAAAATTGATTTCAGTCAATGCTTGGGAATTGCCTGGCTCAGTGTGTGACATGTGTGTACGGAAGCATGGCAATTGATCATTGTTTTCCTTCTGCCCTGCGTTCAAAGCGGTCTTTATGTCATAAAGAAGGCCTGAATGGATGAAAGTGTCAAGTGTTTTTGGTAATGATAGCCTGTAAGGTTTTTTTTTTTTTCTTCTTCTTTTTCTTTTAGTATGTACTGTTGATGGATAACTAAGTGATTTGGAACTCAGCCAGTTTGTCAGATGACTCTTAGTGCAGTTTTCTTGTACACAAGCCATCATGCATTTTGCCTTGAGGTTCAGTTGCGTCAATTTTCGTAGCTTGATCTTTTACTCGTATTTACTTTTTGTGCTTCAGGTAGTGCATTCATAAACTCAGACACATGTGACACTTGGACACATTTATACTGTAAATATTGCATTAATATTTTGTCAGGTTTTTTTGTTGTTACTTGTGGAACCAGGAACACAAGTTCTTATTAAATAAATGACAGTGGTTTTTAAAGTAACTGTTTTATGTCACTAAGGTCTGCTTTTCATACATCCTTTGTATGAAAATCCAGCTTCTCAAACTAGTTCTTTTGACCATTACATTGGTTTTTATAATTGCTGACTTCAGTGGGAAATTATTCTTGTAATTTTTTAATTTTAAGACCGTTTTAGTTCAGATACATTTTTTTTTATCCTCCATGTTTCCTGAGTTTAAAATGATCACAAATGTATAATAAAATAAGTCTAATGGTCAGTTAAGCTCTTTAACTTTCTTGTTAGTACGCGTTGAATTAATTTATTGTCGCAATGAAGTAATGAGCCAAAAAATAAAACGCATATTTAATCTTGGCCCGTCCAAACATTTAGCACATTGTGAAGTTAGAAATGGGATTAAAATGTTGTCACCTGCCCCATATGTCGTTCTACTGTTTTCAGTGGGAAAATTAACAATTCTCCTGAAACCACCAAAACAAGACTGTTCATTTTAAGCTTTATCACTTGCTCACAGGATTAAAGGAAAAAAAAAAGTCTGTTACAATTAGATGGAAAATGTGAGCTTAGTTTTGCCAAAACCATTAGGACACACTTTTTTTTTTAAATACAGCAGCAAAACAAGTTTGATAATCTATTAATGTGTGTGGTTTGTGCGATAATTATATAACATCATAATCTTTTTTTGTGCTGTTGTGGTCACAAGTGGAGGAAAAACTCCTAGTCTATCAGGAAAGGCTGTATTGGTTGTGAACAACATGGAATTTTCCAGTATGGGAGGCTTCACAATGAATGCCAAAAACCATGGCCTTGCGCAGTTATTTGAACCTTGAAATGTTGCAGGTTCCACTTGTTAAAAGGACACCACCCCGGCTGCAGCGTGTCCTCCCCAGACTGGGCCATAAAGCACCAGAGATCCTCTCACTTCCACTGCCTCCACTCTGTGGTGTTGACCCGAGGGTTAATATTCAGACAAAAAACAAAATCCTCCACCTCAAAGTGAGGCTAATTTTTACTTTTCTTCAACTAATAGGTTACCACCATTGAGAAGGCAACTTTAAACCCCAGGACCCCGTCTCCAGGCTCCTGCACAGGGCTGAGTGAAGGAAGCAGAGTCGTGTCTCTCCCTGTGGGAAACCTGGATCCTCCATCTAGTCCACCAACATGACCAATGTGGTGATCGTCAAGGAGGGATGGCTGCATAAAAGAGGTAACAAGAACACTTCTACTAATGATTTAATTTAATTGTTTTTAATGCTACACCTTATAATCAGTTCTGATGCAATTATCACATGCACTTTGTTTACTTAATGTCATTTTGTGTAAGTGCAGTGATCACTTTGTGTACTAGAACTGTTCAAACATGCAGGTTAACCAGGCTGCCACAAAACACAAAATATGTAAAGACTTTAAAATATGTTCGTTGCGCAAAAAAGGTTGCAAAACCCTTGTTGATGCCTGTTTGCATTCTGCACTGATAGACAGTTTTGATGTTACTCATCTTTCATGTTTTTATTGGTGTAGTTTCAGAAATTATTTGTTGCCGTAGTGGTTGTTAGATTTGCATGTTTGTGTTGTTTTGCCTATAAAATTGGCAAGAATTTTGATTGATAGTCAGTATTTGCACAGCGACTGATTAATGATTTTTTTTTTTGTTAAAAAATCAAAACTGAAGAACTACTTATTTGTGGAATCCCCAGTTGGGCCTCGTTTAGTTCCCCTGACATTGCTGTGCGGTGTGACATGGTTCTGTGTCGGGCGCGAGTCCTGTTGTTTGGACGAAAAGGCATTCCTCACATACCTGCTGGCTTTGAGCAGCTTTATGTGCGCATACTAACTCTGCCTTCAGCTACAGCTGCCTTGCAGAGCCCACTCCATCACCACCAGGGGCAAAGCGGGATAAGAAAGTTTCCAAAACCACTGAAATCTCCCAAACTCGGAGCCAAAGAACCAGACTTCTCACTGGATGAGGGGAAACTCCGATATGGAGCAGGTCACTAGTGAAACTCTTGTTAACAGATCGCTGCTGGGATGTTTAATTGTCTTCAAGGCTTGGGTCTGTCTCAGGAGACACACCTACATCTTTACACATTTGGTTGAATCTCAGGCTGAAAACCCATTTTACCCCTTACTCCTGCCTCTGTGTTTTGCACATTCACGTTCAGGAGGAGGGCAGGACGAAGTCGTAAAGCCATGTGTTCCTTCAAGCTTGGGTTTTTCAGGGACACATTTCACAAAGATGCCAGCTAGCTGTGCTGGCAGCAAAACTCACAACTGAGTTTTGATGTCACCCTAGAAATTGGGGTCCAGGAAAGCTTCATTAGCGGGACGACAGATGCAGCAGGAACGTGCACGTTCTTTAAATATGTGACAAATTTATACTCTAATCTTAATCCGCGATTTGGAAATTTGTTAGCCTTGTTTGTTTAAACTTGTGAACCAAGTTTTACTTTTCTATTTCTTTACCAATTAAGGTATCATAAAATATGCTTATTCTTTAAATATAATAAAAAGTACCTGATTCATACTAATTTGCAGAAGTATCAGTACCATCAGGCCATCTTCACAGCACTGCTGCAGACAGATAACTCTTCCTCTCTGTAGCATCTGACACACAAACTCTATTTGACAATCTCAACTCGAAACTAGTTGGTGGTCTGCATAAGACTAACTTGGTATTGTTTTTATTGTTGTAGTTTTCCCTAGGGTTTCACACTTAAACTTTTAGTTAAATTTGACATCAGTTCGTTGAGGTATGAATTTACAACTAGTTACATTGTGTGTACTTTTTTTATTCATTTCAGTATTTATCATGTAAAAGATTCTGTGTGTGCGTTCATGTGTCTCATCTAAGCAAGACTGTACAGACAGTTCACGGTTCTGTTATCTCGACAACGCTAGCAGAGGTAATTGAATTTTACTATTGGGGTGTTGTTGTAGGAAATCAGCAGATGATCTGGAGGTTTGAAAAGGCAAATGTGAACTCCATCAAGCATAGGAGAGAAAAAAAATCCCACATCCCGCAGTTTTACGGGAAAATTAGCTTTCCAATTTGACCACTAATTTAAACATGAGACACTCATGAGGAGTAATGCAAACTGCAGTGTGTCCTTCAGCGGCAGCGGCAAGAAATAACTAATCAGTCAGGAGAAGAGGCTGAAATGACAATAAAACTCAGGGATCTAAGCATGTTGTAACGGACGATCGACATTTATGGGTCATATTTTATTGAAGAGAGAGAAAAATTAAGTGAATCAAAATGCATAATGTGTGTGCGTGCATGCTTTTAAAAATGCGAAGGGAAGCATTTAAAAAAAATTTTTTTATCGTAGATGTTAAATTACACTTGTTTGATGTGTCTTATTCATTCTAACCTTGTACGATTGTGCACTCGGTTATTTTGGCATCTGTTGCTTCTTTCCATGTTTGTTTTTCTGTGCCACAAAACTGGCAAATGTCCCTTTTTTCCTTTCTTTCTTTTTTTCCACGCACTTCCACCAGTACTGATAAGAACGGAACATTCTAATACTGAGTTGGTGTAAAATCTAACTGTAAGATTAGTCAAATAGTGGCCTGTAAGAAAAACGGTGAGGTTTTCTGGCGTGCACACAGTTCTCGCAGAGACGCCGCTGTAGTTGTGACACGCACTAAACAAACAACCCTTCAGGAATAGTGAGTTGGCATGCTGTCGTAGCCCAGCAGCTGTGCCCTGTGAAATGTCACCCCGAGCCTTCGTGTTTTTGATTGGAGGACTTCCGCCCGCTTGCCTGACAGGAAGGCTTTTAGTGTCGCATCACTGTCATCCAGTCTTTGCCCCGGAGCCACCGCACAGAAGGTGAACCTACAGCCGCCCTGCCTCGCTATCCGTCACCTCCACCAGCCATCCTGCACCTTTTTTAGTTGAGCTTTTGTTGTGTGGTAGCACCACCCAAGTGACTCAAATCTCCACGTGGGCGTAATGATAAAAGGCTTAAACTCCCTCACTGTGCTCATTACTCCCATGTGTGCATTCAAAATACCAATTTAATGTCTCAAAAAACATGTCCCTTCATATTTCCACCAACATTTTGTGTTTGTTCTATGAACCTGCACAAACGTCGACTACATTCTTATATAACTTTGCAAAATTCATCTCGGTTCGAGTGTCCTCGTCAACCCCTTGTAGTTACCATTTTTCTGGCTCTTCACCATGATTCGGATTTCACAGTGGCCCAGAGGCAAACACAAATCACAGCAGCTCTGGCTTTAGCTAAACACAGCGGTGCCATTCACCCTCACTCTTTGATTCCTTTCTGATTAGTCATCATTGTGCACGTGCAAACTTTTATCAAGACTCCAGACAGAAAATGGAGCCAGCGTTTTGCTTTCGTACCTTTTTTTTTTTTTTGTAGCGCTAATCTGCCTTTACAGCTCCAGAATTTCAGCCTTGAAAGACTCAGAGTATTTGTTCCAGACAGGCTGCACTCTGTGAAATGATCTCACCCTGAAGGACACACCTTCATACTTTCTTCTTGAGGCTTGTGATTGGGGAAATGTGTGTGGATTGTGGACACTGAAGCTCAGATTTAGAAGGCAGTTTTGGAAGCGGCTATGGTCAGTGTTAGGGGAACTTATTTATTGTTAACACCACCAACAGGACATCACCCAGTGCCCTTACGCAGAGTACAGGCTTGCAGTAGCTCTATAACTTTGTTGTTACTATCATACCCAGTTGTTATGTGTCCCCAAATGATACTTCCCTTTTTAGGAGCTGTGCACCCACACACTCTGAATGTGCCTACGGCCTCTAGTGGTCAGAGACACCGAGGAGCATGCTATTTCTTTTTTGGAAGTGTGTTTGTTTTTTCTCTTTCTCCAAAGTTTCCATCAAAGCCAGAGCATCATCAGACATCAAAGAGGCAGATTGTGGGTTCCCTAGTTTCCAGCGAGGTGCTGTGGCCAAAAACGCAGTGAAGCTCAACAGAACAGCACTTGCTTGTCCTCGCCTCTTCCCTGGCCTTGTTTGTTTGACTCATTTGCTCCTTGACAAGTATAAAGAGCCGTCCCCCTCGTTAGGCTAACGAAGGCCACAACAACTGTTGGATTTGGGTAACACGCTCAGCTGGCTCCGTCTCATGAGAGGAGGGCTGGGTTGAAGCGGGGAGGGCAAGCAGAAAACCCACCAGTCGAGGTGGCGAGGGGAAAATAAAAGGGACAGAAGTTAAACAGCGTCTTTTGTGATGTCCCCCAGAACATTGCTCAGTGACCCAGTCAGCCCGAGAGCTGGTAGATGTTGAGCGCGACGTGCCACAGAGACTGTCTCGTGGTTTGATTTGCAGCTCATCAGCTGATTGGCCTCTTTTACGGTCATGCGGTTGAAGGACACCCATGACGTGCTCCTCCGAGCAAAACCTTGTTGGTGGTCCAGAACACTTCATAAGACACAGAGGGAGGAGAAGGTGGGGGAGGAAAACAAGATGCAGAGGATGAAACATATTTTTTCATCTTGTGAGTATCTGTGCATCTGGTGAGCAGACCTGCAACAATTCGGCCAACTTTTTTTTTCACAGTTTGCATTTTCTTACAGAGTTATTATATTGCAGAGTTTTCTGTTATTAAACACTCTTCAAAGAAGCAAACTCATCTGATTAAGAAATATATTGTAATGGTGACTGTCTCAAGACTTCATGTACTTGAATTTCTGACAGATTTATAGTTGGGCTCAGCCGGGCTCCTACACATCCCCTCATTATGGCTGTCAGTGGCCACGCGCTGCTGCTCTGCACAAACACTCACACATATTGCTGAACTAGAGGAGTGTTTCACCAAATTTGGCAAAAGTATTCAATTCAATAGTGAGGGATTTTCAAAATAAAACTCAAAGCCCTTCTTTTTTTTTCTTACAAATGCTGGATTGCTGTGTTTAAAATGTACAATTGTTAGTGATCTTAAAGTTTCTTTTAATTAATAAAACTTTCTTAGTTATGTATCATGTCAGTACAATAGAAGTCCTGACGGATATTTGGCTTCAACTCAAAAGCTGCAAACAAAAATAAATTGTCCATTCAGAGTTTTACAAAGCCGTTGAAATAACACCTGTTGCACATGCCAAAGGATTTTAAATGCTGTAAAACCATTTGAACAGTACCTTCACACTCACACAAAATTGTTTCAAATTCTGACAGAATTAGGATTAGTAGTGTGAAACGATTTGCGTTTACAGTGGGAGACTTGGTGCCATCTGGCAGCGTGCAGAAGCCCATATTCGGTGTAGAAGTTGGGTTGTGAATCGGTTAATATCTTTTGATCTTGTGTGACAACACCCATTCATAAATCGACTCCAGGCGCTGGTGTTCACTGCTTCCTGATACCTTCGTGGTGACGTGTACCAGACAAACGAGCTTAGTTTTTTGGCTGTGGGAATCCCAAAAAATGATGACTAGGCTCTCCACTGCATCAGCCTCTGATCAACATCATACAGTCTGAGTTTATAGAAAAGATCTGGTCCTCTTTGTAGGTGATAACTTAGACTTCTGGCTAATCTGCATGAATGGAGGACAGCTCAAGGCGTCTTCCAGTGTTTATACAAGCAGACCAGGATCCTTTATTATAAAAGCATTTACACATATTGGTTTTCAAGATTTCAGGATTTTAGGACATTTGGCTTCACCCTAACAAGCCAGATTTGATTTCTGAATGGTTTTTACTTAGGGGTACCAGGGACAATTAGATTAAAAAAACACACATACAGATTAAATAAAGAATGAGTTGCTAAACTAAAATCAGCAAATAAGTTGTGCATAGGCCTTGGGGTTGATAGCACAATATAATGTATAAGTGTCCCTTTCTCCTACAAAGAAATTAGAAGAATTGATTAATGTGTTTTTCTTTTTTAAAAATTTACAAACTAAAGTGAAAAAAAAGATATAAAATTGTTTTGGTTTGAGAAGGTTTTTATTCACTATCGTTATTATAGATTATAAATGTGATCGGGCATTGTATATGCAACTCAGCCTTTGCCTTTTTCCACATTTTCCTTCAAAAAAACTAACTGAGAGATGCTGGATTGCTGGGACTTTTAGTTATGCATGGAAAGGGGGTGAGAGGGATTAAAGTGGTGTAATCCAAAAAAGAGAAGTTTAAAACAACTTTAGACTAAAAAGTATTTTTTTTCCTCCTACGCTTTTCAGTGTTTCAAGATCATCATCAGCAGTGTATGACTAGTACCGTACCATTAGCAGCTTTGTTTATTGAAGTCATGATCACAGACATTGACTTCTTTGTACAGCTGTTATCAAACTTCTGATTTTTGACCTTGTAGTACTCAAAAATGTAAAAAAGTGAGACAAATCATTTGATGTGTGGAAGATCAAAATTATCTCCATAAAGTTGAATACAGTTTTGTGACTGCAGGATATTTAGTGGTTTAATGAAAACAACAGCTTGTCATTGATTACCACTCCCAAATTTGTGTGAGTAACTTTAAAACGAATAACCCCAACTTTTTAAAGTGTTTCTATTCAACCCAGTTAACCACCAGCAGCAGAAGCCACAGTGACTGATTGGGGAGTTGAGCCCCCGTAGGCAGGGTCCAGCAGCAGAGGGTGGCGCACCGGGAAGCCAGTGCTCTGGCAGGCCGGGCTTCTGGCCGTCAGTGCAGACCCCCTGCTCTGGGTAATGGGAAGGAGTCTTCCTGTTAAATGTGGTGGAGAGAAGTAAATTACTGGGGCGCAGCTGTCGGCAGGCAGGCTTGGTGGCGAAACCAGGAGGATGCGGGGAGATGGCACCTCCGCCATTCGCCTTCTCTCATGGCAAACCTGCTGTGTGCTTACTTTTCTGTGTAGAATCCGCCTGCTTGTCCCAACTGTGGTGCTCAGCAGTGCTCTGCCTCTTCTTCTTTTTTGCCACCCCCCACCTCCCCCTTTAAATTTGTCGCCATCTTCATCTCTGTCCGTCTTCCTGTTCTTCTCCTTTCTTAGTCTCACGATTTTCCTGTTCTCATCTTCACTGTGCCCCTGCTCTCCCCTTATATCTGCTCCACCCTAACAGCCTCATCCTCTCTCTGTTCTCTCCCACTTCCAGCCCGCTCTCCCTGCCTGCCGCCCTGTTGCTGGTATAATGACCCTGCTGACAATTCGGTCCCATGGCAGAAGCTGCTATGGACGGGCGGAAAGCTTCCAGTCTCTGACATCAATCACATCACTGGCACCAATCTCCACTTTGGAGAGGAAATAGTAAATGGACAGGCACTTGCATTAAAACCAACATATTTGCTTATTCTATTACTCATAACGTATTTTACAAGTTATTCGGGAGCTGTACAACGAGTTGATTAATGTATTTGGATTAGAAAATTTCCAACAATCATCGAATGCTTGTTTTTGAAAGGAAAAAAATGTCCCCTGGGTTTTTTTAATCTCTCTTTAGAGAGTGATCTTACATCAATCCTTGAGAGTTCATTGGCACTAATTTGCTCTAAATAATGTGTGTTTATTTGTTTGCCATGAAGTAACCCTGTTAACTAATCCATGGATTGCTTGTTTACCCAGGGAGAAGGGGCAAATCTCAGCCCCAGTGTGGCAGGGGGGAACTTCCCACAGTGTCTCTATGGTAATCAGCAGGTGTCACTCACCATGGAGAAGAAGTGAGGGCTTTCTTATAAGCGTGAGAAAGAGGGGCAGCCTCCATCGCATCCCCATCCCCCTGGATTTTTTTTTTTCCCTCTTTTCTTGTTAGGGGTAGCAACAGCAGCCCTAGTGACGGAGAGGGAAACGGAGAGGGTTAAATTCGAGACCAGGATGGTCCTTCAACCAAACTTGTTGATGCTGCTGGCTCTGCAGTCCCCCTCTGTCCAGCTGTGTGAGAGAAAAATACCTGTGAAAGAGATTTGAAAAGTTTGGTTGTGAAGAAGACGTAAACCAAAGGAATGGAACAAAGGAGTTCCACTTCCTGGATACTAGTTTTAAGGTGCATCTCTGATGCTGCCTTATTTGGTCAAAGTGAATCAGGCAAGTGGGCATTTGAGTGTTTTTACAGCGTGAAGTTCTGCCACGAGCCTGTTTGTGGTGGATGTGGAGTTTGTGGTTATTGGGGCTCACTGGTGACCTCTGCATCAGGGAACCCTCTCTCCTCTGGAGGCTGCAGCTCATTAAGATGCAGGGCACAGGGCGGCAGGCCGCAGCTGCAGCCTACAGGCAGAACCCGGCAGAAAAGGGCCGAAGGGATGGCGGGGGTGGCTGAGGGAGGAAAAAAAAAAATAACAAAAGGCGAAGCCCCCTCTTCCCCTCCTCTCTCGCTTTTGGAGTTCTAATTCCCTAATCCTCAACCTCCGCCTCCCCCCACACCCCCTCCTCATCCGATTCCCACCACTTTGACACACTCATTCACACATGCACAGTTTGTGCAGCTTCCACTGGCTCCCTTCCTCTCATCTCAAAGCTATGAATGGCCAGACGGGGACAAAACCCAACAGCAGTCTCTCAGGAAGTCCAACCACTGGGTGTAGGCACTGAGAGGCACTGTGTCTGACCCTCATACTTCCTCGCAGTGTGCGAGATTATTGAACCACTTAACAATATGATTTCCTCTGTGTCTGTGGTTTATCTTGTGTCAAATGTCTACCATGGTCCCCTCTGTCGTTAAGGTTTGCACATTTTACTAAAACTACTCAATGTAGAGACCGAAAAGGACAAATATGATGTGCAACAGGGCTTTTACTTTGGACATGTTGTTGGGATGCTGTGGCCTTGTATTCTATAGCCTGCTTGATGAATGCTACATGATGTGTCTTATTAAAAGCCAACAAGCCACAGCAGCTGGGACCTCAGCATTCCTGTCGTTGTCTCATGGAGACGGATAGAAAAGTGCTCCTCGGAAACGGCCACTAACCGCCCTCTCTCTCTCCCTTTTCTGTGTAAAGACTTCCACATTTTTCCTTTTATTCACAAATTCTTCAATAAGCCTGTCTGGCTGGCTTTTGTACTTCAGGCCTCTTAAGCCAAGTTGACTTGCAAATGGCGTCTGTGTCACAAGCATTAATGTGAGTTTAAATTGCTCTAAAATTCTGTATTTTTGCAAGTCGGTGACAGGTGAAGCCTCTGAATGTGTGAAGTCGGGTACAGCGGTTCCCATTGCTCCGGAGAAGCGTTTTGCATAAACGCACCTCTCGTGATTTGGCGAACACGTACACAAGCTGACGGGACGATGCTCCACCTTGTGCAGCTGTGGCCAAACCTGTTCTTTCCCACGGCACTTTGTTTGTATGTTTTGTGTTTAGGGTATAAAGGGCGTGGTAGTTGCATGTTAGAACTGTCCACATACAAGGCCACACAGCAGCTGGCAAATAAAGATGAATTCTGTTGTGTTTGGCAGCGGTTCTCTGTTCATTATTTTCCACTTTGCCCAGCGCGCATCCCAGCCCTCAGCAGCTGCTTGTCATGTAAAGACACTCTATCAGGCCCTGACAGCTCCTCCCATGCACACACACCGTGCGCATGGCTCATACACACTTGACTTCTGCTCACACACTCCCCTCCACTTGCAGTCCTACATATGTAGGGAACATATGTAGTGATCTGTCTCACTAGCACTCCATTCGGCACAGCTCTTCGCACAAAGCTTTTTCATCCCCTCCAGTTCTCTCATCGCTCATCTTGTGTCAAATTGGTCTTTTTATACTTCTGTCCTTCCTCTAATTTAGTTGAGTTGAGCCACATGTCTACAGTCAAACTGTCTTTTTTTGTTTTTTGTTGTTTTTTTTTTTTTTTTTTTTGAAAAAAAACTTTTTTTCTGTGACGCAGAGAACAACACGGAGGATTTTTCTGGTGTTTGCGTGTGCCTCGATCAACACTTGGTGTCGGTTTTATCTTATCTAGGTTGTGGNTCACTAGCACTCCATTCGGCACAGCTCTTCGCACAAAGCTTTTTCATCCCCTCCAGTTCTCTCATCGCTCATCTTGTGTCAAATTGGTCTTTTTATTTTTTTTTTTTTTTTGTCTTATTTACCATTTTTGAAGCAAAACCTTTAGACTTTAGTCTTTTTTTGTTTTTTTTTTTTTTTTTTTTTTTTTTTTTTGAAGAAAAACTTTTATTCTGTGACGCAGAGAACAACACGGAGGATTTTTCTGGTGTTTGCGTGTGCCTCGATCAACACTTGGTGTCGGTTTTATCTTATCTAGGTTGTGGTCAGTCTGTCTGTGGGCCATTTTCCTGTTTTGGAGAACATGTTACATCAAACAGGGTTTAGTTTACTGGAACACGGTGATGATGATCTGACTTAAAAGCAGAAGGCTCTGTTATGTTTTCTGCTAAGGCCCATTGTCCTTTGTCAGCTGTTTGCGCTGCTTTGCTCACTATACAGGATGTATTTCAGGTCTATTTAGCAAAACATTAAAGTTAGGTTGTGTGAAATCTTAAAGGAGCTGTCTGTTATGTGTGTTTGCTATTTGTTTTATAAATGGCGAACACACAAACTAACTATTGCTCAGTTGCCTGTCCAGTCCAAAATTCTTGTAATAAATGATAAATTTGTGATGGCAGTGATCAGTTTTTGTTTGATTTGGATTTTTCTGTGTTTGTTTTAAAAGTTGTACTGTTTTTGATGTACTTCTAGTCTGTGAAACTTGACTAAATAACTAGATTACCTTTTTTAATCCTCGACATCCAACCAGCAATACATCTCTACCTAATAAACAATAGTTGCACAGTTGCTCGTTTTGCATTCGTTACCAGTGAGTGCATGTCTGTAACCACAGTTTCTTCCCCTAACTTTGTTTACGTGAACTGTTTTTTTAAAAAAAAAAAAAAGAAGTCCAGCTGTTAGTTTCACTTTCTCATCATGTCAGCGCTTAAGAAAAGCCGCTGTGTGGAAAGTACGGCTGGATAAAAGTAGAAGAGGAAATGAGTGTAAATGGGAAGCTCACAAGGGTCATCTTTGTTGTTTCTGCTCTTAGCGCAGACTGTGTGTGTGTTGCACTGCAGAGCAGTGGAGACACACTCGCAGACAACCGGATATAGCTGCTTCCACTGTTGTCATGTGACCAGGTTTGCGGTCACACATAAGGAAGTTGCCGTGTCCTCCTGTCTAAAAGGAGTCTGCACTGGTTAAAAATGTGCAACACGGATATGCAGAAATATTTGCGGAAGTTTTCTTTTTTTTTTTTCTCCAGTTTGAGTGAAATAGTTGCTGTTTCACTAATCTCAGGGAGGGCTTATGCAATTATCTGACCAGTCCTCAGTAGCCACACACTTCATATCAGAATTCAGCATAGTGACATTACATGAAGACTCAATTGACTGGGAATGCCGGGCTTCTGTTGTCATCTCCCTGACATCCGTGTGATCATGGCCACCTCAGTGTCTCCAAATGCAGTACATGCCAAGCCTTGAGCTGCTGCGTCACATATTACCACCCATGCTGCCTCTCTGGTGGGAGCTATGCGTCAGCGGCGCTGGCAGGAAAGGCTCTCAACCTTTCAAACTGCATGTTGATGCAATCGGTTACACACACACACACACACACACACACACACACACACACACACACACACGTGTTCCAATGCCTACGAGTCGGTGAATACACACAAATCTATTTGCACACAAGCACCAGAGCCTTACACAAACACCTGTCCATCAGGATTTGAATCTCACAGTGTACACAGGAAGAATTCAGCCTGGAAGTGATTTGCTGCATTCTTGTTTCTAAACCAAAACTTCACAGTGGAAACTTTTCGTCTCGTTCGCGCTGGTGACATGTGCCCCCCCCATCTCGTGTCGTGGTGTCAGGTAGGGGGCTCATTATGCTGCCTCTGCATTGTGCACATACTGTCCTCAGTGTTAGTTGGCTCGGACGGTGGCGGGGGGATATTGGTCAGCCAAAACCTGACCACAGAACAAATCACCAGCTGGGGCCCAGCTGAGGAAAAAAACAGGCTCAACATTAAAAAAAGGCTTTGAAGAGTTTATGGTCATGGATTCAGGGATCTTAATCTTTGTTAAACAGACTCTTAACGCATACAGTTGAGAGGTAAATTTTCTTGTGTACTTTGTTTTAATTCACGCTGTCAATCCAAGCATCATTGTGTTGTACTAAGAAACCTGAGAGGCTTTTTAAGGCTTACGGTAAATAAACATGTCCATGTGGCTTCTTTAAAGATCATCACACGTAGGTGACTGATGTGAAAGCTGATGGGTAAAGTTTTTTATTTCAGAGAAAGGAAAGATCTTTGCTATTGCATTAGGTAGCACATCTTAACTGAAAGACGATCTAACTGCTGACAAACACACACTGATTTCTAAATTGGCTGTATTTTATGTGAAAATAATGACTCTGCAAAAAACAAGTTTATGAAGCTCATTTGTGCCGTGATGTACTGACACTACTGAAAAATTATGTACAAACATCTCATTGTACAAGACTTCATCTTGCTGCATGAGGTTAATTTTGTCTGAAAGTCTGTCTTTCAAAATGTCTATTTTATCTCTACCTCCCCTATGTTTGTCCAGGGAAGCCTAATTGCGGATGTCTTATTAGGATTTACTACTTGTACTACTTAATAGGAAAAAAAGTGTTTAGGTGAAGCAACAAAATGCTGTTTAGAGGTGTCAGAAACACCCTATATTGTGAGGATGAGACAGTGTTATTAAATAATGTGGTTTTATTTAAATGCTATAAGAACCTGCTCTACATGCAGACGGTATCACTAGCTGCAGAGTTTTTATTTTTTGTGCCGTCTAATCCGTTATCCGTGTCATCAGTCAGAAGTGTGTTTGAAGAGTGCAGCAGAAGCTCATATTGACAGATCTTCTACATCTCTGTACACGCGTGTGATGTCTCTCGCACGCAAGAACCACTCCTGCGTTGGAGGAAATGGAGCAATTAAGGACAGCTTGGTGCTTCTCTGCAGGGGGTTAATATGTGGCTCCGTAATTAAAAATAAATTACAGTTTTCCTGTATAAATATTCAAGTTCCACACCATTGTGTGCCACTGCCTTGTTATGGTACGTAAGCCTTTTTTTTTCTTTTTTTTTTTTTTTCCCCGTCTGCGCAACATCTGGCGCAACATTTCCTGAAGCATCACTGAAATAAATTGAGTTTTTGTCTGCCTTCAGAGAGATTCATGTGTGCGACGCGAGTGCAGTTTGTCTAAGTGATTAGGACGGGCGTGCGTGCTCGAGGTTATAGCAGGTGTTTAGAAGACTAGTGGTGTGGGAAGCTTTGTATGAAACTTCAATTGATGGGAAGAAAAATATTGGAAAATTTAAAGGGGACATTTGCCAAAAAACTCAACTTTACCTTCAAATTTTGACGCATTCTTTGAACTCTTTTGTTGTTCAACTATTTGAATTTTCCATATTCTTTATATAGTTGTCAAATCAACTGGTTTGAACACTTTTTGTATAGTAATACTTTTTTGTTTTGGTTCTGTACCGAAAATAAACAGGACGGTTGTACGCTCGTCAGCATTTTGAAAATGTAAAACCTTACATTTAAAGTTCGTCAGCAGACACTTATAACGTTATTTTTGTCTTCCCTCTTTCTGCATCCTTTCCATATCAGGAGAATACATCAAGACCTGGAGGCCAAGGTATTTTCTCCTGAAGAGTGATGGTACATTCATCGGTTACAAAGAGCGACCACAAGATGTTGACCAGCTGGAAACCCCCTTAAATAACTTCTCTGTAGCACGTGAGTATCCACATCAGAGAAACCACCTTTTTTTTTTCTCCTTTTTTGTTTCTTGGCAGCTTGCTTTATTGTTTTAGTTTGTCAGTTGTTGTTTTTTTTAACAATTACCTAAAAAGCACTACAGCTGTGAGCCATTAGTTAGAAAACACAATCAGCCCACAGCTTGATGGCTTACTAAGTCCACATCTGATAACAATAGGACTGAAAAACTAATGTTTTACACCTTTTTTTTAAAAATGTGCCCAAGTGCTTTGTTAAATAATTCTTTCCTAGATAAATCACTGTCATGGAGTATTTCCTTTGTGCTCTAGAGGTGAAGACTTAGTTTTTCTATCTGTTTATGTTTTAAACCAGGTTCCCACTCTGCTGTTTTTGTCTGTTATAAAAATTGCAAAAGCTACAAGAGTTGTCTCCTTTCTCTCTCTCTCTCTCTCTTTTTTTTTCTTTTTTTTCTTAAAGCGTCCAAACCTAATAATATAAGAGTGTTGCTTCGTATTTGTTGTTAGACTGATATTTCTGTTGGGTCTTTGTGATGCACAAGAATCTACTTCCACAAGTAATCTTAGCTTGGCCTCCATTAATTCTGACATAATCAAGATTTTTATGAAAATATCAAGATTTTGTATTATCAAGCTCATGCAGTATGACAGCCTTTTTACGTTTTTTGTTGTTGTTGTTTTTTAGTCGCACAGTGAGACAGCCTTTTTTTTTTTTAAACCTCAAAAACTCAACTAAACTCACATTATGACACACATTAGAGAGTTGTAGCCTGTAAACACAACACATGAAAGCTCCTATAGTAAGGTTTTATCTTAAAAGCTAAGGTATATTTTAAGCTGGCTATATTTTAAATTATTATTTTAAAAGATGTGTACTTGGAAACTGGACTTGTTGATATGTGATAGATTACGAACAGATGCAACAACGATCGAAAGATGATAGATGGATTACCAAGAGGCTTGAAAATTTGTTTTGCATCAATGCAATCAGGATTCTTGGGTTCATACATCAGTAGTGTGTTAAATTGACCACATATATATTATAGTGTTGGAAAAGTAAGGTGTGTAGAAAACTTGCTGATGACCTAACGTCAGGATGACAAAGCATTCGCAGGTGCTTTAAAAGGTCAAATTAATAGGGGGTCATCACTAATATGAACATGCTTGATTACTCCTGTATGCGTTCGGTGATGAGTGGCTGTAGTATAATCTCTGCAGGATCGCTGCACCACTGCAAGCAGGGAAACTCTGCCACAGAATATTTGTCTCCTGAAATTTATTCATTAGACGCCATCCTCAGTCACTGCATGTCTTCCAAAATCCTTGTTTTTTTTTTTTTTTTTCAACCGCGCAGAAAAACAACAACAAATACCCAGAGCAATCCAGCTCACTCCATCTTCACATCAGAGAAAGTTGCTGTGCAGATGACTGAGCGCAGCAATTAGACAGCACACTGTTTGTTAAACTAAATGTTTCCTCCCCAACGCTCTTGAGTTATTGTAGCCATTAGCTGCCTGATTTTGAGTATTTCTCTGATCTATGCTTTGAGGCTCTTGTCTCCATCGTTGTTGGCTTTGTTTCTTTTGTTTTTTTATATTTGTCACCACCGCGACCTCACCATTAGAGGACACATGGTGTGTCGCTGCTGACGGTGCGGCTGCAGCTGGAATACATATTCATCCTGATGGAGCCATGTTGGATCTCAGTGGTGGTCCACTCAGAGTCCTCCATCTATCAGAGAGAGGCCATTTTTGTGTCACATCCTGACATATTTGCTGACATGTTCCATTTAGGAACAGATGTTAATGCGAAGTAGGTGCAGATGGAAATCTTTGCTTTGGAAATTCTGTCTTCTGAGTAATTGTTTTTGCAAACTGCTTACATAACAATTATTTGCTCCAAATGTGAGGGGGGGAGAAGAAAATAAAAGAAAAGGGAAGTGATACACATATTGTTAAATTCTAGACAGGAAAATAAGGGTATATTCTTTTTTTATGTTGAATATTTTAAATTATTGTTGTTTTGCTATAGAATTCTACAACAAAACTTGGACTTAGGCTTTTCTTAGATTTATCCTCTCTTTTTGTAACATTTTAAAGATATTTTATTATGAATACAGAAAAAAATGCATGAAATCTGAAACTATTCAGTCAGCTGCATTACTGCAACCCTTTATTAGACTTTTTATTTTTCTTTTGCACGTTGCGATTGTTTATTCCAAATTGAGATCAGACCTTACATTTCCAAAGGTTTCATTTTAAAGGCGCTTCCAAATTAAGGACGGGAGTTGTTTTCTTCCACCAAAGTGCACCTGTTCTTTTACAAATTGGCCGACAGTGTCTGTTAGGGTGGCGATAAAGATAAATGGCTGTAACTGTGGGTCTGTCTCTCCCCTCTGTTTCCTACACACTGGCTCTTCTCTTCATCTCCCTCCCCTCTCTCCCTGGCTGTGGTCAGAGTGCCAGCTGATGAAGACGGAACGGCCCAAGCCCAACACATTCATCATCCGCTGCCTGCAGTGGACCACTGTCATCGAGCGCACCTTCCACGTGGAGACCCCCGAGGAAAGGCAAGCGAGGAGCGCGCGCACACACACCTCTCTGCACACGGAGCTGTAAAACACAAACCATTTACATGGAAACTATTTGCCCTTGTCCCTGGGAAACAGTGGCACAAATTAAGAGCTCTGTTTTTCCTAACATGTAGAAGCATATATATTTAATCATTATTACACACTTTCATAAGGTCCACTGGCTATTGGCAGAACTCAGACGTGAAATTGCCTTTCTGTTGATAAGAAGACAATTACGTGATTGGGCTGCTGGGCTTGCATGATGCCAAATGAGCTGATGTAATCTCTCTCTCTCTGCTGCCTCTGTCTCTCTTCAGGGAAGAATGGACCAAAGCCATCCAGGCAGTAGCTGAAGGCCTTCACAAACAAGAGGAGGAGATGATGGACTCCTCTCCGGACCCCATGGACATGGAGGTCTACCTGACCAAACCCAGACTCAAAGTGGTACTGGCACATTTACTCTGTTATGTGTGTCCTCCTTCCTGTTTTGTCAATATCCTATCTGACCGAGGCTTGTTATAGTAGCGCTCTGACAGTCGCCTCATACTGCTTCCTTTCTTTTACCATCTCTCCCAAACGTCACCAACAGGTGGTTTAACACCAAATAACATGCCCCCAACCCCCCCCCC